>NC_090440.1:1797118804-1797291557 GCF_031143425.1 Pleurodeles waltl
TCCAAAATGTATCAGCATTTTCCTAGGGTTTTTCGAGCTGAGTTTTTCTTAAAGGGGTCTTGATGTTGGATATATGTATGGAGATTAAGATGTCCTAATATGGGGATAGAATCTCTAATTAAAGATATTATATAACCTTCGATATTGTCCCCTTCTGCCCCCTCTGGAACATTCAACAACCTGATATTGTTCCTTCTCATGTTGTTTACCAGGATTTCTAACTTATCATGCAAGACTTTCTCTCCAACCTTAGTTGCAGAATCTCTTGCCTATTTGAGAGTACCCTCCTGTGTTGTTCCACGATGGCCACTTCCAATATGCCCATCCTTTCCGTTAGTATGTTTATATTGCTCTCCATAGCCTCAGAAGACTCTTTAATCAATACTTGGTTATGCTCCGAGATCTCAAACCTTTCTCTAATCTCCTTTGCTAAAGAGAGCAGGAGGTTTTGGTCATCCAACTGGGCTTCCAGACTCAGAAGCTGAAGAGAGTCAATCAGGGGGCAGACCCTAAAACTTTAGTAGAAGAAAGTGACGGTGGGGTTTTCATGTGCCTATTGGGGGAGTCTATTGTTGATGAGAAGACTACTTGAGGCAACATGGGGCTCTTGCTTAGTTTTTCTAGCACCATTAGACCTGTATCCTCCATATTTGAAGTGAGAGCAGTAACTTTTTTTATACTTTTAAAACGTCAGCGCCCCTGGTGCCCCTAAGAGGAGTCTTAAAAAGAGAATGTGGTGGTATGGCAATCCTGGGATCTTCTAAGGGAATAATTCCCTTCATTTAAACACAGCAGGAATACTTTTGTTTGCATTTTTCTTACTACAATTAGTATTAGCCTGCTGACTTTCAGAGCAGTCACTATTCCTTGTGTTGCCACTAATTAGCCCACTTCTCGCACTCCTAATCCCCCGCCCCCTCCCCTTCTTAGTTCTTTGAGAATGGCCCCTAACCCTAAGAGACTTGGGGGGCACTAAGAAAGAATTGGTGAAACCCCCCTTACTTTTATGTTTATGCAGTTGTTCTGGTCGAAGGGCTGGGACTGAGAGGGGTTTCTCAGCACATGCCAGCGCTCGGGTGCAGGCTGGCATCATATATTGGGGATCTTCCCAGCTATTGGCCCGTAATGTTCCTCAATTTCTGTGTGTCACTTCTCCAGATCAAACATAGCTTCTTGTACCTCCTACCCCTGGAAATTGCACCAGGATGAGAAGCATCTCTCTTGGCACAAGTTCCAGGCTGCCTCCACCCGCACGCCGGCTCCCTGATCACTTGCTCCTTGCTGCCTGACTGCTGGAGCTCTGCCCAGCCCTTTCACCAACGTTCGCATGCACGGATTAATGTGAACTCACAAGGGAAACCGGGGGAGTCCGCCTGAGGTAAGATTCTCTTCATTTTTCAAAAAAGAACCTGAAGTCACAGCATTACCAAACTTAGTAGGGCTGCCCAGGATCCAGAGAGCTCCCAGCCGCCATGTTCCCGCTCTCTGAACTCCCCACAAACAGAGGTTTTTGCCCATATGGTTGTGTCAAACACATGTCGGAAACCGCAGGCACAAAATGGGCAATTTGTCAACACTCCACAAGTGAAAAGCACACATGCAGATAAGTACAGGGACATGAGTACACACTTTTGGAGTCATCTACAGACTAACCCACTACCCTGCCCCCTGCTCATGGCCTACAATGACTAAGCAAGGCTACTGACATCAGGTAGCCCATGCTCCAGGAACATGTACTGTGATGTGAGCCACACAAAACACTACATACCAATGTGGCTTCTGAAGGGTACACTCCTTAGGCCAGACTAGACAAACATATTCACACTCTGCAACGTTGACTGCAACATTGACTCAATGCATACAGTCCCTACAGCCAACTACAATAGTACAGATTCACCCTCACACTTAAGTGACAATGAAAGGGCTGGCATGGTGGGTACAGAAAATTTATTCTCTGTTCAAATGTGGACATGTGGCCTACCAAATGGATACTCAAGCCACTTTAGGGTGGATTTCTGTGGTATGTACCTGTACCACAGAACACACCGTTTAACATATGTTTCAAACCTACAGAAGTGGCATCCAACATACAAAGATATGTTTGGTTCAATTTTTGCTATGTAACCAAGCTACTGAGTCACATGCCAAGGCCTCCCAGGAATCTACACACTGGCTGCATTGTGGGTTTGCCATTTGTGCAATATGTCTATACATGGCAAATATAACTTCTGTGAAGGTGACAACAGAGCTGTGGGAGTAAGGGAGTCAAAGACACGTATTGACAATGATGCAAAATGCACATATGGACCAGTTCATGGATTTACCTAAGTACCCATTTCTAATCTAGTCAAGAGACTGAGGCAATCAGGACACATATTGCCAGTAGAGTCTCATATTGGCCACATGACAGGGAGTGGGCACAGTGCTACAGTTGCATAGCCACAGTGACTCTCCCACAGCCAGGAGTGTATCCCATACTGAGAAATGCATTTCACAGGCCCTGGTGCAGGCTGAGCATACAGAACCTAAATGATACTCACATTTTCCTCACTTCCATGCATGACAGTACATCATATGGCCATCAGCAATGTGGCTTGTGTGGTAACCTGAATGGCAGAACGAGTCATGATATGCTTTCCAGACAACAGTGTAGCCAGGCCAGATGTGGGGTGAAAGATAGGTGGCACAATACACATTGCTTACAAGATCCTCAAATGAGTCAGACAAAATGCATACACAGCTCATTCTGTCATGCACATACATATTTTCTAACATTTACAACCATCATAAACAAAGAAATATCATTGTATGGCAGTAAAGTCTCCTTGCCCAGTTATGTGCAATCAACAAACGGAGGATCTAGGGCCTCAAAAAACTTCACACAGCTTACTGTGAATGACCTCAACATACAGTACTGGTCTCCAATACCTGTACCATAAACATCCCATTGATGTCACACAAACTGCAACAACAAGTACACAAGAAGTCTAACTGGCACACAAGGTCACATTGTAGCCTGTGAGGAGGGAAAAGATGGTTTTGTACAAAGTCAATTGTGCCTATGAGGTACCTACCTGCTCCGCTGGTGATCCATAGAGCTAACCATACAGGGGAAGGACCTCGTTCACAAGCCTCTCCAGCTCCACTGGAGAGAAGGCAGGGGCCCTTTCACCTGCTGGATATGGCATGATTACTCCGAGAGGTGGCACACAGAAGCTGAAGTGCTAGAGGTGTTGCTGGCAGGAGTGTCAGGAGTCAAGTGACTGATTTTGCACAACGCCTCCTACACGTACGAGACATACACGTTCATCACTGCCGATGGACACAGCCACTGGGCAGCGACCATCACAGGCAACAACGTTAGCCTATGGCTGTGTCCCCCCAGTTGGTACTACCCACTGCGTGGATGACTTCCGCTCACGGCCGCAGGCGGTTCCAGATGTCCAGTGGAATAGGTCAGGCATCCGCCATCTTGGTGGTTTGAAATACTATATATGGCCCTGTTAAATGTGTCACAACAACAATATATGTTTAGGATCATCACAAACATCCTAAATCTGTCTTGTTGTGAAGGTCCCACAACGCAACCACCAGTGTAGAGTGTTGCTGGGCACAGATGGAAAATGACGGCGGTGCACTGTCCACCACCGCTGATGGTATTTTTGGTGGTTGGAAAAGAATGTCACATCTCAAGGAACAATTGAGTAGCAGATAGTTGGGTGTCCCCCGAATCTATGTTGTGGACTCATGTGTTGACAACCATGGGGGTCACAATTGACCCTTGTGTATTTGACAGCTGTGATGTGTACTGGGTGTAAAGTATTTCCACTCAGAAATGCTTTGTCACATGATTTTGTTGGTATGCATCAAGTATGTTGCTGTGGACACAGTGACCAATGTTCCAAATCATGTTTATTCACTCATAAGTACGTTGGGAGATAGAGGATGCAACAACCTTCTATCTACCGTCTTTTGCCAGACCTTCAGACCATGGTGGAACAGCACATCACCCAGCTCTACTGTCTGAATAGGTAAACAATAGTGGACTTATGCCATCAGTTGGAGCCAGAGCTGATGGCAACTAACAGTAATCCTGATCACATAACACCTATTGTCCGAGTCACGTCAGTTTTGCACTTACTGGCCACAATGACCTTCCAACATACAGTGGCCCTCTCTGGTGGTTTGTCCCACCCTATGTTCAGTCTGGTGTTGAGAGATTTCCTCTCAGCAGTGCTGAAACGAATTGACAACTATATCAGGTTCCCCCAACTTAAGGAGTTAGCAAATGTGAAGGCCGACTTCTATAGTTTTGCCTGCCTCTCAGATGTAGTGGGAGCCATTATTGGCACACATGTTAGTTTGGTGCCACTGCAGGCCACTGAACATGTCTATCGCAACAGAAAAAACTTCCATTCCATCAACGAGCAAGTTGTCTGTTTGGCGGCTCTCTCCATCTCAAACATCTGTACCCATTTTCCTGGATTAGCTCACAATTTCTTTGTAATGCGGAACAGCACCATACCCTAGCTGATATCACAACTGCAGCTAGAGAGAGCCAGGCTAGTTGGTAAGTCACGTCTGTCCTGAGTGTGTGTGAGCAGTGTCAGGTCCTTCAGCCATGAAGTCAATGACTCATTGTTGCACTAATGTCCCATTACTTAATAGGAGTCTCAGCATATCCAAACCGTCCTTGGTTATTGACGCCACTGAGGAATTCAACTAGGTCAGGGGAAGTCTGCTTCAATGAGGCGCATGGAAGAACATGACCGGCGGTGGGCTCCTTAAGGCCCGATTTCACTGTCTGCACAAGGCTGGGGGAGCCTTCCTCTAGTAACCCTGGAAAGTGAGTCAGATCACTGTGGCATGCTTCATGATCCACAACATCTCCCTGTGGAGGAATGCCACCGGGTGAGAATCCTGAGTGGTGAAGAGTAAGGAGCTGACTTGCGAGAAGATCTCGTCCAGAGCTACTTCTCATGAGTGTAAATATGTCATGCGATTTTATGGCTGTGACTGTACAATGAACTGTAGTTGTAAGAATGTGTAGAGTTTAGTGTTTTGAAACAGTTAGGGAGCTGATACTTTGCAAAAATCAGCCAAAAGCTGTTTGATGATATAGCTTTTAGCACATCTCCACCTTGATGATGTTGCTTTGTTTGTGTCAGGTTTTTTGCAATGTACTTTGTTTTCTATATGCTTGCTATGCGACTTATATCATATGTATGGTTTCTAGCCTATACCTCTTGTTTTGTTCTTTGTATGGGCACCTTCACCATGACATCTTCATGTGGGCATTTCAGACATGTGACATTGGCAGGTATGTGATACTGTTCTGACATACTAAGTGTGCATGGATTGTTACAGGTAATATAGGTCACAGAGTTTTGGGTACAGATGACACACCATTGGAAGTCCAAAGTCCAGAGTACTCCTTCCATTGGAAATGGAAAGTAGTTCCGGGCTCAGTCCACAAAGTAAATGTGTGACACACAAAGGAGGACCTTAAAAAAGAGAATCATTGCTCGCAGTAGTGGGTGTCTTGCTATCCGCACATCCTAGATTCTTTGCTGGACACCTCCACTTGCCAGGGGATCAGCTGCTACAAAGGCAGATGTGCTTGTGACTGGTTGTTCCTCTGGCAGGGCCTCCCTTCCTGTGGCTGTCACCAATGTGCATAAGCCTTATGTTGATGAGCCAAAGTTAGGGGAGGTTTGGTTTTGAAAAGCCCTGCTGAGGGTTGTGTATATGTCACTCAGCACTCCTGTTAGGGAGGCAATGTTGGAATTGTGGGCCTCCATTTGTTAACACATGTCTCTATGCATATCTATCTATAGCTGCTTGATTTCCCAGAGTTCTGTCAACACCTGTTCCATCATGCCTTCAGTCTCCCGGAAGACCCCCAAGATGTGGCTGATGTTGTCCTAGCTGACAGCAGCCCCAGTGGCCTCACTCTGCTGTCCCATAGCATCCCTCACACATACCTTACCCCCATTAGCCTGGGCCCTTAGCACATGGTGCCCTCTCCAACTGGTTCCTGGGCCCTCGGTGTCCATTGTGTTAAGCTGCACCTCAGGATCTATAACTGGAAGGCAAAAGATGGAGGACACTGTACTAGGTACAGAGGTCGTCGGGTAAATGGTTGCCTGTGGTTGACAGTGAGATTCGCTGTAGCTGTATGACCAGGTTGCCCAGATGTGCCAGGACTTTCCTCCACTTCCATACGTCCAGAGTGTTGCCATCACTGGGGGCTTCATTTACAGGTGTAGTGGTCTGTCCTGTGTTCCACCTATTGATGAAACATTTACATTGTTACTGGTTAAATTGTGACATCCACCTCCAAAGATTTCATGTTACAGTAAGCAGAAACCTTGGACATAGCTAAGTAGTAGGAAATCACTTTTGTGCCAGGGTACCGTGGTATTTAGTGGTTTGACATGACGTGAAGCATCTTGAACCTATTTGACCATGCAGCTGCTGAGATGTGCATGTCAGTTCCACTTGGTGAGATGGCCTGGAAATGACATTCTACCACCTGTGCAGTGAACACATTGGAGAGGCAACATATGGCTTTGACCATTTGTGGCCTAGTTGAGTGGGATGCAGGCACACCCAGGACTGTGTTGTGTATGTGACTAGAATCATCATGTGCACAATGCTATATTAATATGTCTGCTGCCAATACCAATCTGGTGATGCATCTTGATGCCTTAGGAATACTTATTGGATACACTGGGTAAGATGGCATTCCTGTCCTCAGTAGTTTTATCTTGGGTTAGCTAGTCAAGATGGACCTAGGTAGACAGACACACCTCTGAGTTGAGCATGTCCTGTAGCTTGCTCAATCCCAGGTGAGTAAACTTTAATTGAGGGTTAGCAAACAAGGGTATTTGGACAAGTGTACAATGTGCTGGTGGTAGGATTAACTGGAACAGGAGCTCCTGGGAATTGCAGTCAGGTCAATCGCTCTACTTCCCAACACTTGACAAATGGTATCTTCCCAGTTGAGTAAACATCAATTGAGAGTTAGCAAACAAGGGTATTTGGGCAAGTGCATACTGTGCTGGTGGTTGGAGTTAGAGAAACAGGGCCTCCTGGGATCTGCAGTCAAGTCACTCTTTCTACTACACACACTATACAAATGGTATCCGCTCAGGTGAGTACACTTCATGTATGAGTTCACTAACAGATGTTTTGGTCCAAGTGACCACTGTGTTGGTGTTTAGAGTTAGAGGAACAGTGCCTCCTGGAGTTGCAATCAGGTCACTCCCTCTGCGTCCCAACACTTGACAAATGGTATCCTCCCAGGTGAGTAAACTGGTTTATACTGTGATTTGCAGGTATGTCTACTGGACCAATGTGTGTCAGTTGTGTTGTTTTTGTGTTGATTTTTAATTCATCCAATGTGTACGTGTATGTTTCTTTGCTGAACATGGACTGCGGTGGTCAACTGCTATTGGCTGATCACTGCCAGGAGAACGCCACGTCCACTGTGTGTTTGTAATAGGCTCAGTAGTTGGCCATGGTGCTGATGGAGCTGGAGGTCGGACTGCCTAGATGCGAGCAGCCGTGCCCCAGGGTGCCTGCCTTTTTTGCTTGGCAGGCAGCAGCCGTGGTTGTTTAAAACATAATACTGCGGTCTGGGGGCCACCAGCACAGCAGTCTTTTTAGGACCTCCAACAGGGTGGTCTGGCGGTCCAATCGCCAAACTCGTAAACAATCCCTTTGTTTTTGTGATATTACACAATAAGTTACAAAACAATTGCATAGCGATGTTGTTTGCGTGATGCACCAGTATTTGTTTATACTTTTATTTGATTTTGAAATGTCATTGTGGTGGGTGGCTTGTAGTTTAAGTAGGGGCCTAGTTATCTTTTTACATTTAATTTTTCATCTTCTGTAAAGGAAGAATGTTGTACAGTTCAGTACCTTTTCTCCATCTTTGTTACATTTGCAAAGTTAATTCAGTTTACTCAGTGGCCTACATTTCCAAGGGGCTATCTAGCCAGTAGACACAGTACTAGTCATCAGTGCATGAAATACATATTTCCTTGTTATATGTTTTTTAAAATTTAGGGCAGGGATGGCATTGGATTAAATAAAAAATGTTGGCTATTGCTTGTATTTCATTTTTATTTGCAAAAAGTGCATATGTGGGGTAATATATAAGCCATAGGAGGATGTGTGTTGTTGTAAACGTTTTATAGCTTAGTTAATTTTCGTGTTTGGCATGGCTGAATTAATGGAAGTGTTTTCTCCAGTGTTACCACCATACCTCCTTTTTTCTGGCCAGTGAGTGTGTGTTTGTCATTGCCACCATTTGTTTTTGTGCTCTATGCCATGTGGCCAGGGGCCAGTCTGTGTAGTCTGTGTCCATAGGGCTGAATGTGTTCTTTGTTCCCCATGCCTCCTTGCTCGCTGTTCTTTGACCATTTAGATTGGAAGGATTTTGTGCATCTAGCCTGTGTTTTTGCCACAGACCTGTATGTTTGCTTTGTTCCCCATGCCTCCTTGCTCCCTGTTATTGTTTGACCTTGTGTCTGACAGCCATTTTGTGCATCCTGCCAGTGTGTTTTTGCCATAGGCTTCTGTGCGTTCTTTGTTCCCCATGCCTCCTTGTTCACAATTGTTGTTTGACCATGTGGTGTGCAGCCATTTTGTACATCCAGCCAGTGTACATTTGCCGTAGGCTTGAATGGATGGATGTGATATCAGGTTAATAACATGCTTGAGGATCATTGTAGTATATATAATATGAATGTGATTTTGATAAACAGTGCTTTGCATTTTTTATTTTGCAACTCCTTGCCTCACATTAGGTTTCTTCTTATCCTCCCATACAAACATAAGCAAATATTTATAATTTTTATATTTACATTTTTTTTTTTTTTTAATGTTTAATTTTATTTTCTTTCAAATTTTATTTTTTATTTATATTTAGAATTTTTGCATTTAGCCCTAATCCATCCATCCACCAGAGGCACAGAGCCCCGCAACAGCAATCAGTATTTTTTTTTAGGTATTAAACCACTTCCTCCTGGACACCCTGGCTATGGTGCACTGCAAACACATCAACATCATTCAGTTTTTAATGACAATTCCATTTCCCCTGGACCACAACCACATTGCCTGCCGTAGGCACACCCTAACCTCCATTTCTTTTTTTAAGATTATTTCATTTACGCATGCATTTCCCTGACTGCCACAGGTGTCTCCTTTAGAATAGATAGACATAAAAGAAAGAGATATATCTGTATGTCTCCTGACTGGAAAGAAATGTTATGGTGTGGTAGTGTGGGTTAATTTATTGTGGTTGATTTATTATTACCTATGTAACCAACCACACTAATATTGCCTTTGTCTGTACTAATTTAAACTGCAACAATCCCATGTTTCACTAAATGTTTTTCTTGCTTGTTTGGTTTTAGTTGCACAATAGAAGAGGCATGACTTGCAGTACTGCCAAACAGAAGCGTCTGTACAGTGAAGTCAGCCATCCAGTCTCTTCTGCCTGTGCATCTTAGTGCCACTGCCAACTGAGAGCTGTAAGATGGCTCCAAAGAAATTTGCTCCCAAGAAAATGGTCAGTAAGAAGAAGCAGATTTCCACCAGTAGTGTGTCAACCACAACCTAATTTGGGAGATGTGTGTCTGCCACACCATCCTCCGGGGAGGAACATGGGAGGAGCACTCCTGCAACAACAGCACCACCACAACCTAAGCCCAAACCAAATTTGTCAGTATGGCAGCCACTGTAATCATGGCAAAGCCAACGAGCTGTGACACTGAATTTGATTTGCCACTTTTGCGAAGCAGTACTTAATAATTTCAGAAAAACAGAGCAAAGTGGACAACATCTGAAGCCAGCAATAGTAGATCTTCCTGAAGTTGGAGAAGAACAGCAGGTCGACCTTCCTGCTGAGCAACCACATTCTCTTTTAGAATCATTGGTTCCCAGATCGCCTTCTCTTTTAGAATCATTGGTTCCCAGATCTCCAGCAAGGAAAAGGAAAGGTACTACTCCCCCATCTTCTCCAAGCACCACTTCTGATGATGATGATAGGGACATGGAGTGGACCCCGGTAGAGTCCAGGAGATGGCAAGAGAGGTAAGGAAAAAGGAAAGTTCATGAAAGCCTTAGATTTATGGAGGGGATGATGAGGAAGATGATGTCAAGGAGCCAGTCATTGTGAAAGCTGGCTCAGAGGAGTATGGCATTATTATCCACCACCAGCTCCCACAGTAAACAACATATTGACCACCTACAGAAGAATCTTTACTCATTTCAGTCTTTCTTTTAAAGTCCAGAAGCAGTTGCGAATTATTCAGTGTGCTAACAGAGTACCAGTTGAAACCCTCATACATGAGGTGCCAACACGCTGGAGCTTGACCTACTACATGTTGCAACGTCTGTTTGAGGAGTAGCTACAGATCAATGACTATGTAATTCCCTTTTGAGGTTTTCACACGAGAAGTTAGCAAGGAGGACAGTACGATGGGCCAAGTAATCCTGTTGTTGCATCTGCTACAGGACCAGCTAAAGAAAATGTCTGAAAGGTTCACAGTAAAAGATGTGAACAAAACCAAGAAAGACATGCCTTGGTTGAGAGGATGAATCTTTTGCTTGGCTTCTAATGCAAGGCTGCAAAGCAACATCACCTTGTCCAAAGAGTATATCTGTGCCACACTACTTGATCCACTGTACAAAAAAATTCTGCCCATTTTCATTCCTTTTTCTGAATGAAATGTATCAACATACAAGAGTTGGGTTGTTGAGCAAGTCAGAGACATGGAAAAAGAACAGCTGGAAATTAAACTCCTATTCTCTTTTTCTGGGGTGCCGCCTTCAACTCCAGAGAGGGCAGTCTTGTCTCACAGTATCCAACACCAGCAACAAGAATACTGGCAACAACAGCGACAGAAGAATCTGACCAAACCTCTGCATTGGCTTGGTTTCAAGTGGCAAGTCTTAAGTCCAATGCAGAGGTGAAGGCAAAAGAGGTCAAGCAAGTGGCAGCACCAATGACAGTTCAGAGGATTTTCCTGGGGTATCTGAATGACCCATAAGAGATCTATATAGCTCATAACCCATTGGTGTTTTGGTATGGGAAGATCTGCCAATGGCCAGAGCTCAGCACGTTAGCAATAAAGTATCTGGCGTGTCCTGTAGCAGGTGTGTCTGCTGAATATGTGGAGAGATTGACCATTATTAAAATGAACCAACATTTCATACAATACGGTTACACCATTCTTGAAACAGCACAGGAAGAGGAGAAGGATGATTGGTCAGAAACAACTATGTTAGCTGATCGTCTTCTGGGTAAACCACCTGAGTTTGAGAATGAACTTTACTTTCCATACTGAATATGCCAGTGCCACCAAAGAGCTTTTCAATTATTTCTTGTTGAAATTCTTTCTTTGCTAAAAACTAAATATCTAGTTGAACATTATGTTTGTATAAGATTTATGCTGCCCCACCATTTTAAGTCACATATATGGCTGGATTGGAGTTGGTCTAGTGTGCAATGAAAAAGCCTCCAAATTTCCTTCATGACATTGGAGACAATGCCTGTCTCTCTCACATGCCTATCCTTTTTTTTTGCATCACTTTTGTATCACTTAGCGGGCTGCCGCAAAAGATCATTGATTCAGAAGAGTGCCAATACCAAATTCCAATGTGTTGCCTCCGTCAAAGATACAATCGTGTAGCTTACCTATCCGTGCTTGGATTGCAAGAGGTAACTACAACTATTGCAGCAATAGGTGAGTGATCTTGAGTGATGATCAATGATTTCTGTGTTAGCAGAGAGTGAGGGAAGGTGTTCAATTAAACTTGATTTAGATTTATTGCAATGTTTGGTGCCTGATGGGTGATCATTTTTCCTGAAGGTGATTGGCCTTTATAAACGTACTTAGGAAGTCTGTAGTCTCACTCCTCTTTTCTGGTTTTTCAGAGATCAGACCAGTCACTTTAGTTAACAAACACAAATCTATACAAAATACTGCTATTCTTTTCCCTACTTGTTCTTGAACAGCAGTGCACTACAGGACTCTCTCACTCGGGTCGGGACTAGGACAGAATTACTCGGAGTCAGGAGAAAGATGAAAGGACACATTATGGGACTACCACATCAAGAAACAAGTATAAGAAGGAAATTATCAACTTCAAAGGAAAACCATGACTCTGAGACCTAGTACTCAGCTATGAGGAATGGACAGAGGTCAGTTAATGTGGGAAATGCTGCTAAGTGTGTTTGTTGTACTGATGGCAAAAGTGAAACTCAAGTCCTCTTGTTTATCGCTCTGCCTCTGAGTCTTCTTGGTACACTCCTCATGAAGCCTATCTTCCTTCTGTCCTTTTCCTTGACTCTACAATAAAGTTTCTATTTTACAATCTGTAGGCTTTTTCCTCCCTTGCACAAATGAAAGGCAAAAGCTAAGCTCAACACTCCTCTTACTTTTGACCGGTTCAGACAGGTAACCTTTGTTTCCTTCCACACCAGATTGATGATGATGATGTGCTGTTCATCTCCCTGATGAATATTGCTCTTGTGTTGTGTTTGTCTTAGTCACACTTTTCCCCAAATCTCCTTTCCCATCCATTCATCAAACCTCTAAACCTGTTCCCCCGAGCTGTCTGATTGTTTTTAGAGGTGTATCTTAAGTCACACAAAATAGATCACACACTTGGTGGAGCGGATGTGGGTAAATGTGACATCAACTCACTGTGGGATTTTCTATTACCTGGCCAGTAGCCCACACCAGCCCCGCTTACCCAACCACGCATAAGTAAGAATGTCATTCCTCAATGTCAGCATCATCATTCAGGCCTTTGTTATGTGTAAATAAACTGCTTAACCTTGTCAACTACAGAGGATAAACTCTGAGTCCATTTTTCCTGACTTGAGGATTTCATTTCTTTGGTTTTCAAATTCCATGCTCACCACTGCTCAGAATAAATTTCTATTGCTAGTTTATGTTAAAACATATGTGATAATGTTTGATGTGTCATTGTGGTAGTAGTTTGTCCTCAGTCTTTCTAAAGCTGTAACTCCTATATGTATAGCCTAGTAACTCTAAGGCCCATATTTATACTTTTTTTTTTAGCTGCACTTGTGTCATTTTTTGACGCAAAAGTGGCACATACTTACAAAATACAATTATATTTTGTAAGTTTGCACCGCTTTTGCGTCCAAAAATGACACAAATGTGGTGCAAACAAAAAGTATAAATGTGGGCCTAAGTTTTTCATTCAATTTTGTTGCCTGTGCTCCTTTTGATTAATCCTACATTTAGAGATAAACTAGGTGGAGTGGGATCTTGCTGTGATGCCTTCCCTGTTAGCACACTACCACTATTAAAAAGAAGGCACCTTGGGAAACCCTTGAGGAAGGTGTTGAAACATTGACAGAGGGAGGAGGTGCCAGCCATCACTTCATCTGTTGAGGTATGAGAACTATGGGGTGAAGTTACTTATTATGTAACTAACTTCTACTGCAGATGAGATAAGTAATTGTTTTTATATGTTTCTGTAGGCAATATAGGATATGGCAGCATACTCTCCTCATGGGCATACACTTTGAGAAATAGATTAAAAAGACAGGCTGCTCAAAAAGGCAACAGTGCAAAGTTAAAGTAAACACCCCAAAAAATAGGCATTAAGTGGATTATTCCACTTAAAGATTTCCCCTTTACTAACAAATAAATGAAAAATATATAAAACCCACCCTCTCCACCCACAACAGACCCACCCCTCTCCCACATTTTCCCCATCCCCAAACAATGTCCAAAATATGTATGAATGTCCAACTCCATAAAGAAAAAATAATACCCTGCCTAAATTCCCACCCTCTGCACCCACAACAGCTTCTTCACAACAAAATAAAAAAAAAAAAAAAGATCTAGTAGAGGGCATACTCTATGACGGTCTCCAGGTGTCTAATCCAGGCATTCAAGTATGCCAGCTTGCACAGCACATAGCGATGGTGGAGCTGGGTTGAAAGCGTTGGTGCACGAGGATGGGTAGCTTCAAGCTGCTAATGGTACTGATGCAGCCTGGAGGCTCGTTGGTGGAACTGGGCCCAGGGGCAGCGGCATGCGCCAGGCCGCCTTTGTCCACCAGCCACTGTTAGTGTGCCCTGGTAGCCTCAAGCTTCTGTCACTTGAGCTGGGCCGCGATCTCCTGGTGGGTTGGTGGAGGGCATGGACCAGCAGGAGTAGCTATATCAAGAAAGAAAGAAATAAAAAAGACAAATTGTAAAGAGTGCTCTGTGCAAACACTTGCTTCTTTTTTAATTAAATAGTGGCACAGTGTAAGTACATTGCTGGTTCCCTAGGGCCATTAGAATTTTTGATGTGATTAGGAAAGTCAGTTACAGGAACATGATTTTAACAACACCTGTCTCACATATAATTAAAGCACTGACCGGATGAAAGGAGGAAGCATATGATTTTTAAAAAGTGTTTTTTCTTGTAAAGGATTTCCTAAGAAAATTAAACCACACTGACACTTTGAGTGGAAAAAAGAAAAATAACTCTATTTAATGAGTAAGGCATCATCCACTAAGGAACGCAAGTATTCTCTTCTTGTGCTAAATGACTGGAAGCGTGCTAGCTAACGCATCGGGTACAAATTTGCTACTCTCTGCAATCTGCAGCTAAAGCACCTTAAATGGACAAAGATTATCTTTGATTCACATGGCCCTGCTCTTCTCCAAATGCCTTTCCATTCTACCCTGACTCCAAGGAGGCAGGTGATTAATTTGTCACACATATCATGTAATATGCAGATTATAGATATTGTGTCCTCTGTAAATTGACACTGGGGAAAAATTATGTACTGTAGTACAGAGAAAGGAACAGGAATACAGATTTTATTAGGCACATTCTTCACAGAGTATTCCATCTGCAAAGCACAAAATCACAGACAATTAGGGCCTCATTAAGACCCTTGCGGTCTTGAGACGAGTTGCGCCATGTTTGGCCTGCCAGCACCGCCAGTTTACCTTCACAGGAGGGACTGGTGGTGCTGGTGGTCCTAATCTGCCAGGGCAGAACTGCAAGCAGCACATCCCTGGGGATTAAAACCCCCCTCTCCACCAGCGTTTTTTATGGCAGTAGCACTGCCATGGAAAGGTTGGCTGAGACCGGGTGCTGGAGGACCCAGGGGAGGCCCTGCAATGCCCAGGCACTTGGCATGAGCAGTACAGGGGTCCCCATGTCCAGCCCCCTCACGATGCAGACAGTGAAGAGTGCGACAGGTGTTGGTGCATTCTATGTACTGCAGCACTGCCGCTGGCTCAATTATGAGCTGCTGTCAGTGTTATCTGCTGTTTCCCACTGGGCCAGCAGGCAGAATCATTGTGATGAGGCCTGCAGGAAGGCAGCTACATTGGGGGCAACCTGACCGCGTGAGTTTGGAAGACGGCCTTTTCCATCCGCCAAACCCATAATGACCCTTTCACTCCCACTTTCATTCCTGGCCTCAATCTCAAACACTAATTATTTAAATCAAATGCATTTGCTTGGCAATAAGGGAATGAAAATTGACTTAGGGACTGATTTAGACTAGAGTTTGGCAGGGAGGTTACTCCGTCACAGATGTAACAAATATCCGGTCCACCTTATTACGATTCCTATTATGACGGATGGGATTTCTGTCATGTTTGTGATGGAGAAACCCCTCCGCCAAACTCTAAAGCGGATCCTTAGTCTGTTGCAGCAGGGTAAGATACAGGAAAAGGTCAGTTAGGCACCATAGAGATTTAGCTATCAAATAGTGAGGGGGTGGTTCATTGATGATGTAGCTTAGGCCTAGTCAATCACTATAGATGAAACCTAAAGTTGATGAATGCAAAATCTGAACAGGCATATATCCATTATGTAAGCCATATGAACCAGTTGCCCCGTAACATGCGGCACATGCCAACAACATATTTTTTTCAATGTTTTTGCTAGGCTGGGACAGAACTTAGGAATGAATAAAGGAGTGCAGTACTTTGAGGTGACTGCATGGGCACTGTGAGGAAGGAGAAAGACACCTTGTTTTTGTTTCATTTTGCAATCTATTGAAAACTTCGTAAAGGCTATATTAAATGATGAGGATGCATATTGCACAGTCAACACTGCAGTGCTGGATTGAACCATGTTGCAATTCGGTGGGGTCATGGTTCATGGGTTGTGACTCATGAAGTATGATGGGCAGGGAGGTCATAGAAGATGACGGTGGGATCTGCCTCACCAAGCAATGTGACTTACCATTGCCTGTCCCTGCCGCCACAGAGACCCCCCTTCAGCTGCTTGGGTATTTTGCTGGTTGGCAATGTTAGAAAAGCCAGTAGTCAAGCCAACTCTAACAGAGGGGCATAGTTATGATGATTACTGTTTATCATTTGAAACACAAAGACGGGGTAGAAATTATTGGGAAATGAAGGCCAAATGGATTTGATTGGCAATTGGTTAGCAAATACAATGAGATCGTCCTCATACTACTTTCCTGCCACGATGGAATGTCATCGAAACTGCTGCAATACTGATTAATAATACATAAAACACAACATTGAGGAGGGTCACCCCATGGCCACTCCCTCGTCATTTGGGCATGAGCAAGAAATAGTGTAGAAGAGCTTGCCTGGGTCTGCAAACTCTGCAATCTTCACAGTAGATTCTGTAATCTAGTGTCTTAGGGCCTCATTATGACCTCCAGACTTGAAGTGGCGGTCGGACCGCCACACTCCTGGAGGTCGACTGCCATATTGCAATCCCGGTGGTCGGACTGCTAGAGGACTGGCCCACCACTGCCAGGAATATGGTTCCTGACGAAGGGGGCAGTGGTCGGAGTCATGGTGAGCTACGGGAGCTCTGAGTTCCACACTTCCATACTCATTATGAGTCACCTTTCTGTAGGGTCCCCGCCATGAAAAGGCTGGTGGAAAGGCAGTGCTGGGGACCATGTCATGGGCTGCGCAGACAATACGCATTCCGAGGGTGCGGGGCCCTCTGTATGACAACATTTGCTCGGCTCCATGTGCATCCGAAGCCAATGCCACCGCACTGTTTCCACTGGACTGACCTGCCGAAACCTCCTAATATGGAGGTTTCAGTCGGTCAGCTCAGTGGAAACATAGTAATAAGGCTGGGAGGGAGAATACCGGCTCTGCGGTGGTCTCATCCCTAAGGGGCTGGTGGCCCTCAGTCTTACAGTACCTGTTCACAGGGTACAAAAGTTAGGGGAGAGGGACAGTATAACCAAGTAGATCAAAGCATGCAGTTGAGGCTGCTCATTGGGAGCCATACTCTTCTGGCACTGATGCCTCCTTAATGTCATAATCATTTCCCTCTTCCACTTCATCCTCATGCTCCTGTCAGCATGCTCTGATAGCAATATGCTTATCTTTCTTTTTGGAATCTCTGCTCAGCCTCAGCTCTCCTAGCTTCCACATAATCCTCAGCTTTGCCATGTTCAGTCACTCCATACTCGCCAGATCCACCTACATGTCTCCAAATCAAAGGTAAGAATGAATTTAGGAAAAAAATGGCACAATTTAAACTGAAAGCCAATTAAAAATCCAAAAAGTCTCTGCGGTCACTTTAAAATAAGGGTTTTTTACTTTTCAACTTAAATCACTGTGTGGTACGACATTTGACAAATCCTGGATCCTACCACTGAATACCTATTTAGGAAATGTGATAATTAATTGAGAAGGCATAACTACCCGCCTTAAGGAATAATCACAACCCTTGTCAGTGGGGACCTTTACCCTTAAAGTCTCAAAATTAACATGAGCTCAACCCCCTAGTAGCCATGGCAAAGAGCAGACAGGTGTAACTTAAGGTAATGTGTAAAGCATTCACAGGTTCAAAACAACAATACAATCACAAAACTAATCAATAAAAAATAAAAAGCAAATTAGAAATATAGAGTACATTTTAGTGAATAAAATGACACCAAAATGACAATAAACAAATAAGGAGGTCCAGAGATATGATTTATTTCTATTCTATGAAAAAATGGTGCCAAAAAGCACAAAGCGCCAATGTGAGTCAATTTGTCACAGTAGACTGGCAACTAGGCATGATTTCAGGCTGACTGCAATGGGAGCATATGTTTGATACACAAATACGGTTTATACCCAGTTAGAGGGTTCGCCTTGGGACTTTGTGTCACAACTCATCATCTCCCATTTCATGATCTTGAAGAAGGGTCCATAAAGTAAATAGTCAAAGTAATTTTTTGAAATCACTTTGGTAAGAGTCCGCTGTTGCTTTGTCATAGGGTAATTTGCCAGGAGTTGTTAATATTCAAAATAATCACAGAAGAATTATAATACTGTATAAAACTTTACTTTTGAAAGAACTACATTACCCAATAGGACCAGGGTGGCAAGCATCTTGAGGCACCTCCCAGTATGAAAGCGATCCAGACTCAGATCCTGTTGCTCTGTATCAATAGGAAATCTTCAAGTAAGGAATTTAGGGACAGATCTATGAAGCATTTTTCAAGTCGCAAATGGCGAATTGGGCCGTTTGCGACTTGAAAAATGCTATTTGGGATGTACAAACCCATTTTTGCGATTCGGTAATCTATTTACCGAATCACAAAAAGGATTTGTGAGGCGCAATTAGGAAGGGGTGCTCCCTTCCTAATTGCGAGTCGCAGTCCCAGGTATGATTGTTTTCTAACGGCGAATGCGATCGCGAAACAATCACAGTTAGCACCAGTTTCAAACTGGTGCTTACCCATTCGCAAAAGTGAAGGGGTCCCTATGGGACCCCTTCCCCTTTGTGAATGGCAGCAAAAATATTTTTTCATGTTTTGTTTTTTAAATGCATCTCGTTTTCCTTTAAGGAAAACGGGCTGCATTTTTAAAAAAAATGCTTTATTTAAAAGCAGTCACAAACATCGTAGTCTGCTGTTTCCAGCAGGCCACCATCCCTGTGAGGGCAGCCATTCCCATTGGGGTTGCAAATTGCGACCTACCTCATGAATACTCATGAGGTAGGTCATTTGCGACCCCATTCAGAAACAGTAGCATTGACACTGTTGTGTATCAGGTTTTGCGACTCACAAATTGCGAGTCGCAAAACTGAATTTCGTACATGTGGCCCTTGGTCTCCTGCTCAGAGTGATGTTTAGCATGTGAAATATCTTCCAGTGGACAACTTAGAAAGCTGATCAAGAATCAAAGAATATTTAACCCAGCAAACCTTGAGACTGACACTCAAAGGATTTAGAAAGAACTCAGGCTGCTGGCAATGAGCCAGCCCACTTCTTATTCCCAGCGCGATTAAGGCAGGATCATATGAGCACCCCATTCAAAGAACTAAATAGATGGACAATGGTTTGAAACAGGTTTCTTAACCATTGTTAACAATTTCAGAACAAATTCAGTGTTTAAGGAACTTAAGAGCCTTTACAAAAGCACGAAGATTGAGAAGAATTAATAGATGTCCACATCTAAGGAATAAACAACAAATCATAGACAACCATGTAACAAAAGTCCCAAGAAAACATAGTGAACCAAAACATCTGTGATGATTAAAATAGACTAAAAACCTCCAGAATGCACCTAGGTAAGACCTTAAGTAAAGAAACTCTTTAAACCACTTCATGTAGGAAAGAAGCAATTGATAATATATTATGTCCTTAACCTTGTATAATTGTGTTGATTTTCACCACCGTACCCACAGCAGGAGTTCAGACCCCAGTCCAGTGCTACAAACTACTCCTCTTTAAGATTACAGGTGTTAGGCTGTAGTATGACAGAGAAGTGACTGGTCATCAATGTTTAATTTTTTGTTTCAGGTCTCCCTCCTGGATGTTCCCCAACTGAACACCTCTACCCTTTAACTGGCCATTTCCCTTCAGGAAAACCTCAAGGGAGTAGGTCTCACCTGGTAATGGGAGCATTCTGAGCACCATACAATTTCTGAGAATCATTACGCACGTGATGCTTGGGGCCAGATGTATCAAGCGTTTTTGCATTTGCAAACGATGCGAAACGCAAAAATCTGCAGTTTGCGAATGCAAAAATGCCTTTTGCGATGTATCAAAGACATTCGCAACGTGAAAATAAGGATTCGCAAAGATTGTGATTTTTAGCGAATGCAACGTGTGTTTGCATGTCGCAATCTGCTTTCGCAAATAGCGACATGATTTACCGAATCACTATTTGCACATCGCAAATTGTGAGCTAGATTTGCGACTCACAAATAGCGATTCGGGAAATCATGTCACTATTTGCAAAACGCAAATTGCGACACGCAAACACACATCGCAGTGCGATGCATCAAAAATTTGCAAATTGCGATTATTCGCAGAATGGCGTTTTGCACATGCAATTTACCACGGATTTTAAACCAGTTGGTAACCAGATGCAAACTATGAAAAGAGTCCAAGAATGACTCAGCCTCTTTTCCACAATGGCTGCACTCTACGTGATGGCGAGGAGAATGAGGATCTCAGCAGGTTTGAGGAGAGGGAGGAGGTGACAGGAGCGCATTTACAGAGTGCGCATAACCCTTTTTGACCAGACAGAGGTGGAGATTTATGAGAAGTACAGGTTGCACTTGGCCATGATACTTGACCTGATAGCTGAGCTACAACCCATGCTGCAACGCACAACACACAGGACCAATAGCATACCCACCCATGTGCAGGTATTATGCTGCCTGCACCTACTAGCCTCAGGGAGCTATCAAGGGGTCAAAGCAGCAGCTGGAGGGGTATCACAGAGTGCCCTCTCTAGATTTTTCAATGCATTTCTCAATGCCAATCTTAGCAGAATACACTAGTACATTAGATTCCCCCGCGCCCCACAGGAATTACAGCAGACTAAAATCACATTCTACCAGATAGCACGGTTCCCACATGTCCTAGGTGCCATAGATGGGACCCATGTTGCAATCTGTCCACCATCGGCCACAGAGTATGTGTACCGCAACCGTAAAAACCAACATTCAATGAACAAACAGGTGATATGCAATGGCTCCTTTATCATTACGGATCTCGTCGCCAGGTACCCAGGGAGCACACATGATTCGTACATATTCCACCACAGCGGGATTCACACAAGACTGCTAGCTGGGGAATTTGGTGAAGGTTATCTATTAGATAAATTGCCACTTTACAATGTTGCATTGATGTCAGTGTGGCGTCAGATGGCACAAGTACTCATTTTACTCTCTGTTCCTTCTAGGAGACATTGCCTATGCAGTGCACACCTATATGATGATGCCCTACCTGAACCCTGCAACACCAGCAGAGCGGAGGTTCAATTCAGCACACAGGGCAACCCGCAATGTGGTTGAGCGCACTTTCGGGCTGCTGAAGAGCAGCTTCAGGTGTATTCACAAAAGTGGAGGCGCACTACAGTACAGCCCAGAGAAAACATGTAAAATTGTGGCCACATGCGCGATCTTGCACAATAGAGCAACCACCAGGGGCATACCAGTGGAATTAACGGAGCCAGACTCAGATGAGGATGATGATCCCATACCACCCCTTCACCCAGCAGACAGAACCAGTGCAGCAGAGGGCAGGCAGAGGCGTGCTGACATCACGTGCAACCATTTCTGAAGTAAGTAATGAAAACACAACCTCAATAATATGTATTCCGGTAGTCAGCATCTTTATTACCTTGACCTCAGGTAACATATGTGTCACACTATTAACGTCATAGTATAACTGTATTGCTACATGTGAAGGTAGTCCCCTGTAGCCCTCAATGCCACTTATTAAGTCCACGCATTCCACTTGAGTGCAGAGTGCCCTCGCTAGCACCTCCTGTAGAGGGGTCAAAGGCAGTACTGTGTCTGGCTCTGTGACACCTAGGATCCATCACAGGGACTGTTAGACTGCTAAGGCTAGAGGACTCCTCACTATCCCCAACACCCAGTTCGCTGGTTGTAGCAGTGTGTGCTGTCTGCATTGCATTCAGAATGTTGGTTATTTGCACCAATGCCTGTGCAATGCCCCGACTGGAATCTGCTGTCTCCACCTGTGTGGCCACAGCACGCCGTGACATCAAGGCAGTTGAACTTCTTAGTGTTTTCTACAGCTTTTTGCTGGCCCTCATGCAGAGACTCCAACTTCTTGTGCAGTACTCCCATTTTGTCACTATGAGACTCCAACTGCCTGTGCACTGCACCCATGTTATGATCAATTAACACCAACTGCCTGTTGATGGGCCCTTTCCTTCATCTGTGCACTGTCTGCCTGCTTCGTGACTCCTCCTGAGGGGAGTTGACTGACACTGGGGCAGGGATTGCTGCCTTCCTGTGGATGTAGCGTCTGGGGGTGGTGTGTGTACTTCATTAGGCATTTTGTCTGAGTCTATGTTCAACTCTGGGAGAGGTAACACCCCTGCCCTGCGCCTAGTTGGTGCAATGCTCAATGACTCACTGGTGTTCGAGTCGGACTGTGGTTGTGTTTCAACATCCCCCACATATCCACATTCTGCTGCGGCAGGGCCTGAGACATCTGCAACGACAATATGCAGCATGTCATTTATGGATGTACCAAAAAATGTTGCACAATTTTAATGTATGTACACTTACATTGTATCACTGTGAGTTGTGTGTGTTGTTCATCTGTGTGGCTGTACACTTACTGGCTATCTATGTGTTATTTGCAGGTTAGGGTTGTGGACTAACCCTCCCATAGGGCATTGGTGCGTTGTATGTAAGATTTGGCTTGGACTACATTGCATTGCACTGATAGCTATTTTCTAAGGGGCACTTGTACATGCACATATGGGGATACACATCATTACTGTCCTTACCTTTGCTGGTGCTGGGTGTGCCTGAGGTGTTAATGTCAGTGACCCCATTGACAGCTTCAGGGAGCTCTTTGGACTCCACCATGCCCTCAGTGGTGTAGTTGGTCCTCCTCAGGTGCTCCTTGCCTCCTGTAGCCTGCTGGCTACCCTTTCTTTGGCACTGGAATGCAGGTCATACCATATCTTGTGTATCTCATCCACAGAGCGCTGCGCAGTACCCACTGCGTATATTTTTGTCTGGATTTCCAACCAGAGTTTCCTTTTCTCCCTTTCTGGCACCTGTAGTGAGCTCTTTCCAAACAGTCAGTCATGGTTCCTGACAACTTCTTCAATGAGCACCTCTTGTTCCAGCTCACTGAATTTGATTTTGCGCTTTCTGTCTCCCTTGTCCTTCTCCTTCCCATCATTGGCCATGGTGCAGTTTGATCCTGGCAGGCTCACTAAGCTGGCTCCCTGGTGCTAGGCTGTGTCTCCCTGCCTGCTCCTGTGGGTGTGGCTCCTGGCAACAGCATGGGCTGACTCACTTCCTGCTTGTGATGTCATCAGGATGTTCTGGTTTTCCATTTTTACAATTTGCGATTTTCAGATACCGAATCACTATTTCTTTTGCGATTCGGTATTTTGACCTCGAAAATTGCATTAGTGAATTTTAAGAAATCGCTATTTCCAACTCGCAATTTTGATACATCCCATTTTGCAGGTCGAAAATATTGATTTCTGAAAATTCGCAATTTGCAATGTGCAAACCGAAATCTTGATACATCTGGCCCTTAGTCTCAAAAATAGAACTCAAAATCCTCCATTAGGACAAGGCAGCAGGCTGTGTCAAAAGACGTCTGTACGATAAAAGCTAGTCACTGGAGTTCTTCCACTGATCAGATACTTTTGGCACTTCCTCCAGGTCAAGATTTCTACGGTTGGACTAAGAGCCTGATTTAGATATTGGCAGAGTCCGTAGCAACGGTCGCAGATATTCCATCTGCTGAAATCTATATCCCATTATGTCCTATGGGATTTAGATTTTAGCGGACAGGATATTCGTCATTGTTATGATGGAGGAACCCCTCCACCAATAGTTAAATCAGACCCTATTTTCTTTTTCCCAGCTCAAAATAATCCAGCGGAGCAAGATTGTGGGTTGTAACTGAGAAAGGCTCTCGCTGAGAACCACCTGACTTATATTTGTTGTGTTACAGTGATGGTGCATCTCATGGCTGGCCCCGTGCTAAGCTCCATCAATTTACTTTTGCTGATACTCAGTTCCAACCCACGGTCTGCGCAAAACGCTGTAAACTTATTAACAAGGGTCAGAAGCCCCATCGGAGTCTTAGGGATAAGGAGAAAGTCATACGCAAAAAGTAGTATAGGGATTTTTGGGGCATTTAAAGAAGGAGCATCATTCTGACAAAGAGACACACCTTGAACCACCTCGTTTATGTATAAGATAAATAATGTTGGTGCCAGCACACATCCTTGGCGAACCCCCCTGCTGGATAGGGATATGATTTGTTAGTTTTCCCTGATTGCCCCATCTCACCTGAGCATATGTGCCCTCATGTAACTGCTGTAAAAGATGGATGAAATTTCCTGGAGTACCTATTTCATATAGTACCTCCCACAGTTTCTCTCTAGGAACCAAATCAAATACAGACAGAGGGTCTACAAAAACAACGTATAGGTTTTGTTTGGCAAGAGTTATGTAATTCCAATAAAGGAGCTCCAACCGGAAGACCTGATCCACCGTACTTGTTTTGGAACAGAGGCCCGTCTGTACCGGGGATATCACATGATTGGCATCAGCCCAGTCCAACAGCCTATCCAATAGCTGTGTGGCAAACATTTTTCGACGGTTATCGATAAGGCTGATGGTTCTGTAGTTGGTGGGAGAGCTCACTTCGCCCTTCTTATAAATAGGTATTATTTCGGCCCCTTTTCAGGTATTGGGCATTGGTCCCCAGCTGCAATTGCATCAGATATCATGTTGATATAGCTGGGCCAAATTTCTGGCTCAGACTTATAGAGGTCCCCTGGTATATTATCTGGACCAGGGGCTTTGGATGGATAGAGGACTATATTGCGACAATGGTTTCCCCCAGAGTAAAAACAATGTGGTTGTCAAGATTGCAGACATCCACCCCTGGCCCACCTGGCAGTGAGTACATGTTAGTAACTTCCAGAAGGTCACATTATCATTCCATCTGGTTGCATCAAGCAAGTTCTGCCAAATTGAGTCTTCCCTGCTTTTCTTTGTATGTGCTATGGCCTTATTATGAGCAGTTCTAGCTGTTCTAATCGTCGCCTGTGAACAAGACACCATAGCTAACTTTAATGCTCATTAAGCCTTTGAGCAATCCTTATTAATCTACTCCTTTGTTTTGTAGGTAACAGCAGTTCACTTAGTAGTAATCTTCCTGTAGAAAATATTCTGTGATTCAAGCACCAGCATCTCATGGATGCTGAGGATAGGAATACTTCTGACATCATACTCTTCATAGTTAGCCATCACATCAACAAACAATTTGTAGATCTCCTTAAGCAAATACGGATTAGACATCACTTTAGGCCATTTAACAAATTTGTGATTATTTGCCACTAGTGGCTCGGGGACCAAGGTGGAGTGGGTGTTCTGAGACCTCCTAAATACAACACTGTGTAGAAGGAGAAGCAAAGCATTATGATCACTATCATGACGGAAGTCAACCCTCATATCTTCCAGCATCGGCCACATCCTAACATCCACAAAAAATAGTCAATGACACTTGTAGACAGGCCGAACTTAAAGGTGGGGGTGTTGTTTGGATCTGAGCGTGTACAACTGTTACAAAGCCTGAGCCCTCTCCTAAGTCACAGTGAAGTGTCTGCCCCAATATTAATCCTCATCTGCTGTCAGATCGCAGTTAATAGGGGAGGGTTCAAATGTGCAGTTCACATCCCCTGAAATCACTAAATTAATGAAATAGTGTAATGGATCTATCCAATTAGCTGGGCCAAAGTCTGGGACTCCACTCCCCGTGACACTGACTTAGCATATACATTGATTACTATTACCTTAAAACCTCAGTTGAATTCAAGCTGCAAACCTTAAAATATCAGTGGAATCTATTTTTAGTACTGAGTGATTACACTGCAGATTCTTAGTTAGCAGTATCAATAGACCCCCCCTTGGCCTGACCACTGCCCCCATCTACAGGGTGGGCCTCCACATAATAGGATAAAAAAACAGCTAGTAAACCTGGGCCCACGGCCCAAGTCTCCTAGAATATGCACATGTCCTGCTTATTTATATAGGAGGCCCACTCGGGATCCACCAGTTGCTACCCAGCCCGGACAGATTCCAGGACAAAATGGATAATTCAGCACTATCTTCCAAGTTGCTAAACCTGTGTCGCTGTGCTTCCCTACAATTGACAGACCAAACCAACACCCTACGCCTATCCTCAGAAGCCGCTATTGGAACTGTTGAATAGAATTCGGTGGATAGTCAGTCGACAGCTGTTGGAGTAGGGAGGTTGTTTGCTGCCAAGGCAGGGGCATGTTTTTGGCTTAGATCACACTTTCCACCTGCTAATCCCCTGCAGATTGTGGGTATACTGATGGAGGGTTGGGAGAGTTTTAGTCTAATGCCAACCCCTCTAGGATTCCTAAGATAACAAGTACACAATTCAAAGTCAATAAGGTTATTCACAGCTTGTCACTAAGAATAGAAATGAAATCGAAGTTTGATCCTGGCTGGTTATATCTTTCAACCTCTAAAATATCTGCTCGAACAACAGAAAGGCAGTTACGCTTAACTTTCAACCAATAAATAACCTTGTTAACAGTGAATCCTGTGTTTCTATGGACCCTAATGGCAACTTTGGTACCTCGACCATAAAGATGGTGTCCTAATCTCCCATGCCTTGGGCCTGTTTCGTAGATGTTAACAATCTTACTTCAGACTGTTGTAGGATATAATCTAATGACCTGGTTTGGTATACTCTAGGAGTGGCTTCTCCAGAACGCACCTGAAAACTAGACACCCCACGAGAACCCCCTATACGCTCAGCATGTTAAACTTAATCAGGACAACCTAACTCAGCATGATTCCACCCCATAACATTGGAACTACGCTTACACCTGCCGGCCTCAAAAGGGGCCTGTATTCCCTGAACATGAGGAACAGATGAGTTAATAAAAGGGAGATTAATGACAGACCCTAAGTGTTGATTGTCTGTTGGTAACCTAGGTTCAGACACAACAGTGCCAATGGACATTACCCCTGAAACAGGCAAAGTCCCACTCGTACTTAGCCTTGGGCACCTGCACCCACAAATCTGACCACGTTCCCCCATTATTTTGTTCAACAGCATTAGCACCAGGCTCTTAACTTCATCCAGTTTCTGGTGAACCGATGGCAGCCTTTCCGTGCCCAAGGATGTGCTGGCCAATGCATTGTCACCAATAGATGCTCCGGTGCTTGCAAGGGTGGCAGGATCACAAAGCTCTCCATTCTCCAACAGAGGCCCATACCGATTGAAACACAGAATGTTCGGGACCACAATGACCTCAGGACTTAGGCTAGGGCAGGGGGGCACTTCTCCCACAGCCGATCCATTTCACTGGATGGTAGTCAGCACAGGTGATAGATCTAGTCTTGTGGGTTGAGTCGCTTCTTTCAGTCCAGACGCCCTTGGGATTTTGGATGGCTGCTGCCTTTTCTTAAACATATCAGGGATTTTATTGGCAAGGCTGCCATGGTTCACATGGGGATATATTTGTGTTACTTCTCAGAATGGCCTCTACTTCTTCAATTAAAATGTCAGTGTCCTCTAGGGTATTGCTTTCCTTATTGCCCATAGAGCTGGTTTTATTATTTGGATTTTTTTTTTTAAACACTCATATGTGCAGAAGCGTCCACAGCCTTGCCTTCCCCCATTTCCTTAATGGTGTTCAATGAGTATAGCGTGGATCGGGTTCTTTGAAACCAGTATCTTGAGCAAATACTTACTTCTCAACAAGAAAATGGAGGCACCCAGCTAAGCTTCTACTGAACGATGATGGGCAAAGCTGGGCCTGTCTTGGCCTTGTCTTGGGCCGGGCACGTGCCTGGGCGTGCCCCGTGCGCATCTCATGCTGTAAAGTCAGGCGGCCCTTAAATAGTGCGTGGGACAGGGGGCTTTGTCCTCGGAGCAAGGCAGTCTGGAGGATGTTGTCCCACCCCAGCAGGTAGCGTGGTCCCAAGAGATTCTTCAGCAACAGTGCGTCCCCTTTTTATGCGAAGACTTCCCAAAAATGCATTTATTATTAATCTTAATAAGCTTATTATACCAAATTGAGGAAATAAGAAATTGGTCTGAATTAGAAAATTTACAAATATAGAGGTAAGAATAAGTAATGACATATTAACTGAGCGTAGAGTGAGAGAAACAAATTCCATTAACGTAAAAGGATGTATAAAAGAGCATTCTAATTCAACCCATAAAGGTTTTTGATGTTAAGCATCCTCTTAATGTAAATGGGATGAATGTTTTAGAAAAAAAGGTAGTATGAAAATTTGGAAAATTAACTTCCCCATCTTGTTTAGATCGTTGCAGTTTAGTAAGAGACATTCGAGATTTTTTATTATTCTATAAAAAGGAAATTAAAATAGAATTGTTTTTCTTAAAAACACAAGAGGAAATATTAATGGGAATATTTGAGAGATAAAAAGTTATTATAGGAACGAGTATCGTTTTAATAGAATCCAATCTACCCCACCAAGAAAGAAACAAGGGATTCCATCTTGTCTTTAGATTTTTAAGGGTATAAAAAAGAGTGTCGAAATGAATAGATATAGTATCTTTCACAAAATTAGTGAACCAAATGCCTAAATATTGTATTTTTGTAGGATTTGAAGATGCAAATTCATGCTTAAAACCAACATTTTGTAAGTGGAAGAACCTTACTTTTATCTGTATTAAGTTTATAACTTGAAATTTTTACAAGGTCAGAAACTGTATCTAAAAAAGGTTTTAATGAAAATTCAGGGGAAGATAAACATAATAGAATATCATCTGCATATACTGAACATTTGATATGTATGTCTCTATATTAAAATCCTTGTATGTCAGTATTTTGGTGAATAGAAGATAAGAAGGGTTCAAGTGCCAAAATAAAGAGCAAAGGAGATAAAGGGCATAATTTTCTAACCTCTCTGTGAAGAGGGAAAGATGGAGAAGTTATACCATTAACAAGAACTGATGATTTGGGGGAACACTATACAATAGATGCAAGTCTAATACATTTTTGGCCAAATCCGAACCAAGAAAGGGTAGTACAGAGATAATCCCAATGAATGTGATCAAATGCTTTTTCAGCATCTAAAGATATAGCAGCCAATGATTTCGAATATTTTTTAGATTTACACAACATATTAAAGAAAAGTCTAGTAGTATCTGAAAGATATCTACCTTTAATAAAACCTGACTGCTCCTTACCTATTAAAACGGAGAGGAAAGATCCTAAGCTAATTGCAAGAATTTTAGCAAATATTTTGTAATCAGAGTTAACTAGAGATATTGGTCAATAATTTTTCTATAATTTAGTATTGGTACCTTCTTTTGGGATAAGACAAATCAAAGCATCTTGAAAAAGGCCAAAAGCTGTGTTAGACGTTACAAAAAAGGTGAAAAGTTTGTGTAATTTGGGAACTAATAATTTTGATATAAATAGAATTCAAGAGATAAAACATCTGATCCGGGGGTTTCATTTGCTTTAATAGAATTAATTGCTTTCTCAAAGTCTTGGAAATCTTAGCATCTAGAGAAGAAAAATCAATGTTTGTTACTGAATAGATCTTAAATATTTAATATCATCTTTGTTAAATGAAGCATTTCTGGTGTATAAAGTTTTTTTAAGTAATCAGAGAATTAATGCAAGATATCTTTATCATTAGTTGCTGGGGTTTGATCATTACATAGGATCGTTTCAATTTTAGTTCTGTTTAAGAACTTGCCTCCATAATATTTGGCACTTGATCTAATAAGAAATGAGGCAGCATTGTCTGTAGAAAATTTATTGCATTGTTATTTAGCTTTTACTAACACATTTAGATAGCCTTTGGATTTGGATGTGTAATAAAGAACGCTCAAGGGATTTAATATGTGTAATAATGTCAAGTGATTTTTAGTGTTTGATTTCTTCTTTATTAGAGACCTATGTCAGAATACAATCTTATGAGGTGGCATTAAAAGCATCTGATGTTATTTGAAAAGAGATTTCAGATGTATCATTTAATAAAAAATATTTGTGTATAAAATCTTGATTTTTTTTAAATAAATGAAATGTCTGTTAAAAGAGAGGTATTAAAGCACCAATGCGTAATTTTGGGAGTAACGGAGGGTAATTCCAGATCTAAGGTGACTCAGGCATGATCTAAAGTTAAAATAGTACCAATCTCTGAACATAAATTATGTTGAGATAATGATTTGGATATAAAAAAGCTATCAATCCTAGATTGGGAGAAGTGTACAGGAAGAAACTGTGTATTGTCGCAACATAGGATTGCTAAGTCTCCATGAGTAAATAAGAGCTCTCTGTGTAATAGTCAAAATCAATTGTTTATGCATGGATGTAGGAATAAAATAAGGTTTAGAAGAGCGATCTAAAAATGGATCAAAAACAAGGTTACAATCTCCTCCAATCATCTGTAATAGACATCAACTTATTGGCAATATTTGGCCAAGAAGTTTTATCTAGATGAGTGGGTGCATATACATTAAAAATTATTATTGGTGTATTATTGATAATACGTTTTAAAAATAGCCAATGGCCTTCTGTGTCCTTTTCTTGTGAAAATAATTTAACATATAAAGTTTTTTTCTTATATAAAACAAAAACTCCATTACGTTTACCCCTGCCAGGGGATGTAAAAGCAAATCCCACCCAATTACGTGTAAGTTTGTGAACTTCTTTGTAGATACCATGTGTTTCTTGTAATAATGCTATGTCTGCATTCAATTTGGCTAAATGTGTAAGTAACCTTTGCATTTTAATGGGTGATCCTAACCCTTTAACATTCCATGTAGTTATCAGGAGAAACTTAAGAAATAATTTATGTTAAATTAAGAAATTCTACAAGATTAATACTATATCTATAATTGGTGCAATAATATTTACAAAAATAAGCAAATATAGTAATGTCTATAAGAAAACCATTAGTATAAAAAGAAAGAACCTGCATATATTGAAACATTTAATATGACCACTGAACCAGGTTAATAGCAAGGTAACCTTTAACATAAAATAATATAAATTAATAGTATACAATAGTTGAAAAGATATCAATAATTTAGGAAATGTTTAAATATTAAAATTAAACAGAAAAAGACGACAATGTATATAACTGGAGCTATGAAGAAGGGAACTGAGAAAAGGACTAAAGAAGAGAAAAAAGAAAGGAGGAAAGGGAAAACAGTGAGAGCTGTAGTAAAGAAAAAATGGAAGACATAAGATAGTGATTAACAAAATGAACATACCTATATAATACCTAAAGAGCTGAGGGTGGTAACACCACAAAGAGAAGATGGCACGACTGGAACTTCGACGAGGTCAACAGGAAAAGAATCAGACCAAATACAGAGATAATGACATAATTGTGGAGATGTCTAACAAACAATACCTGATAACAAAAACAAAAGGTCATTAAGAGGTATGGGATACATGAGGAATGGAACATACATTTTTTACTTATGCTGAAGATAGCGATTAACTTTTAATGAAAAAAGTTTTATCCAGAAGTGAAAGAAGATGAAATGGAATTCAAGCTGAAGGCTGTTTTGAGTGGCCATCTCTTCCACTCTAAACGTGTCTATAAAGCGATGCAAAACCTTGTGATCCTCATATACTGTGGTTTTATTTTTATATCTAAAAGAGCATGGATGAAAAAGGCCGAATCTTGCATTGATAGTATGAAGAGCAGGTCTCCTATCCAAAAATGGTATTCTTCTGTCAGATATAGGTTTACCATAGCCTTGCGAGAAACACAAATTCGCACCTGACCATGAAATTCTTCCTTTAGATTTAACAGCAGAATTTAAAGACGTTCCACATGTTTTAGAAAGTAGATGATAATACCTCTTGGGGTTTGTGATGAAGATGCTTGGTGAGACAAATGACCTAGTCTGTGGGCTCGCTGTATATTCAATGATGTTGTAAATAGGAGATCTAATAGCTTAGAAAGAAAGGATTGAAAAAACTTAATAGGATCTGAGCCTTCTGTTCCTTCTTTTAAGCCATAAATGTGTGGATTATTTCTTTTACTTTGATTTTCTAAGTCCTCAGCATGCTTCTTGAGGTTAATTACTTTGGATTTAAGTATTTTCAAAGTTTGAACTGTGTCTTCAACATCACTGACTTGTTGTCCACTTGAGTGCCTCTATTATCCATAAGAGACCAGTGATTCATTAAGGTCTACAATTTTTTATTGGTTTCCTCCATGAAACATCTCAAGGCTAAGATTTCCTCCAACAGTAGCTCCATTGACATAGTATTAGGAGATTTAATGGGTGATGGAGGATCTTTTTTAGCTTGTTTATTGGCCGAAGTCACGCCTGCATTATGTTTGGAAGATCACATTATTTTGAATTGGTATCCCATTGGAAGAAGAAGGTGCAACAGTCTCTCGTTCATTGCTATCCATAATTGTTACAAGTATGGAGAATGAGTTAACAATATTAGAGAAATCCTTGGCAGCAGCAACTAAAACAGAACATCATGTCTGACTCCTAGTTCTTCCCATATAATTTGTTCATATATAGTTACAATTGTTCGTTGGGGAGGATTGAAAAAATATTTTATTTTCACATGCAGAATATATTGAAGAGATTCTCACTGAATCTAACATAGCAATGCATATGTGCTAAAATATAAAAACAATAAAGCTGGAAATGTTGGAACACATAGTAAAAACAATTTTCTTGAAAACAATAAAGAGAAAACATTGTTGTTTATGATAAAATGTAGAATTGTTGAAATACAAAATGGCAGACACAATGTTCTCCTAGGTGCGTCCGCACCAGTACACAAATATAAAGAAAGGCATGTCATCTCTAAAAAACTGACCAGCAGGCAGTAGAAATAATATTGTTGTCCTTTCTATATTATAATTAGTTGTGTTGTCCTTCCTGAAGTGAAAATGGGCCGGATTCTCCTGCGACCGCGTCAGAGCACACAAAATCATAGCCATCTTGAATCGACGTCAAGCCATGCCCTGTGCCCCTGACTTCCAAAATCTGAAACAGTAAAACCCTTTTCTTCTTCAGCAGAGTCTGTGTGCCCACTCAGAGGTGTTGCCTGGCTAATGAGCACCCATTTCTCTGAGGTCATTCCAAACTAGTTCTGAAGCAGCTCTCCCCCTATGGGTTTGGTGCCTTCCTGGTTAGGAGGACATAAGAATCAAACTTTCTGGGTCTCATCTTATGCCTGCTTGTGACAGGAAAAAGCCCTTGGAAGTAAACTTACTTCCTGGCCATAGCCCAAATTGTCATCTTGCCAGCGGAACAACCACACCTCCTCGAATTCTGACTTTTGCCTTTGCTCTGGTAGCAGTTTTTACACCTGATTCAGGGCAATTTGCCAGCTGGGTAGAAGAAGGAAGGCACATGGAAATTAGCCTTCAAGAGTTTCTGGCAGGAATAAGTAGTGTTCAAAAAGTTACTTTTCCTTAATATTTATTTATATCTCATTTATTAAAACCTTATCCACACCATTAGGTTGGACTTCCAATAATATAAAAAATAGTGGTATATTTAACTTTCTATATGCCCCCTTCCCTGAGATAGCAGAATTAATATTTAATAGTGCTTCCCAGTTGTTTTCTATGAGGCAGCCATCCTTCCTATATTGAAAAGAGCTTGTGCTTGCTAGTTGCTGTACGGACATGTTAACTTTACATTTTTACATGCCTATTATTACTATTTTGACAAGCCACAGTCATGTGTGGCACTGTTCCAGTAAGGCTACACTGGTAGGCAAAAAGCCATTTTTAAATTGCCACAATACTAGATGGCACAATAATTGCTGCCGTCCACTAGTGGCATTTAACTTTCAGGTCTTGGGTACATTTTGTGCCATATACTAGGGACATATCAGCAGGTTAAATATACCAATTTGGAATATAGCAATTCAACCATGTTTAAAGATTTAAAGAAGAAGCACGTGCACTTTACTACTGATTACCGGGGGTAAAGTACACAGGGGAGATCGCGTAAGAACATGGAGGGACATCACTCAGAAGATAGCCAGATCTACCTTTATTCTTTTGCATCTTAAAGTGAGCTGCAGGCTTTTTGAGGGTTGAAAAAGGACTTCTTGATAAAAGAAAATGCTTGTTGCTAAGGGAAATTGTTCATTAAATATATAGGCCCTCATAACAACCCTGGCGGTCGGTGTTAAAGCGGCGGTAAAACCGCCAACAGGCCGGTGGCTAAAAAAATTGAATCATGACCATGGTGGAAACCGCCAACATCGACAGCCACTTTAATACTCCGACCGCCACGGTGTTACAAACAAGCAGCATGGCGTTCACTGCCAACAGACAGGCGGAAGACAATGCACCGCCCACACTATTATGACTGGCCAAACTGCCACCTTTTCCGGGGCAGATTCAACGCAAACAAAACCACAGCGGAAACAGGACTTGGAAGGGAAAACACTCATCTCTACAGACCCCACGAGGAACCCGGACGCCATGGAGCCTGAACTCCAAATACTCCCTGCGATAGTCTTCCTGCTCCTCTACCAGGAGCACGACTGACGGCGGCAACGACCACGGTGAGTACTGCACCTACAACACAGGGGAGGGGGGTGGGAAAAGAGAGTGACACACATGCAACACGCAACACCCCCACCCTCACCCACAAGAACACACACACCAATACATGCTGAAACATTGCATTTACACCCCCACCCCCCTGGAAGAACGCAATGACAAAAGGAAATGATTTGAACGATTGTAATCATGTAAAATCCATTAGTCAAAACTTTATATACACTATAAACAAATATGTACACCAAGAATTCAAGTCCAGGTACTGCACCTGTATAGTCCGTGGACCACTGAGCCCAAAATGCATGGGCGAGGCCCACACTTGATACCCGATCGAAATGGAGAGAACACTGCAGGAGCATCAGATCAAAATAAAACAGGCACCTCAGGGGGAAGAGGGGGAACCTCGGCCGGATGAGTGCACGATGCCAGAACCACAAGTGGGCTCCATGCCCATTGATGTATCCTGGGGAGTGCAAAGCCACAGTCTCTCAAGTCTCTCCAGTGGGTGGTTTGCCCACTGCTTTATCCTGGGGAGTGCAAAGCCACAGTCTCTCAAGTCTCTCCAGTGGGTGGTTTGCCCACTGCTTCATCCTGGGGAGTGCAAAGCCACGGTCTCCCAGGTGGATGCCTTTCTCCACTGGTTCTGGAGGGGGCCTTGTGCCCAGAGTGCTTCATCCTGCCAAGGACTGAGGTAGTGCATGTGAATCTCCACTGGTTCTGGAGGGGGCTTGGTGCCCAGGCTGCTTCATCCTGCCAAGGACTGAGGTAGTGGAAGTGAATCTCCACTGGTTCTGGAGGGAGCTTGGTGCCCAGAGTGCTTCATCCTGCCAAGGACTGAGGTAGTGGAAGTGAATCTCCACTGGTTCTGGAGGGAGCTTGGTGCCCAGAGTGCTTCATCCTGCCAAGGACTGAGATAGTGGATGTGAATCTCCACTGGTTCTGGAGGGGGCTTGGTGCCCAGAGTGCTTCATCCTGCCAAGGACTGAGGTAGTGGATGTGAAACTCCACTGGTTCTGGAGGGGGCCTTGTGCCCAGAGTGCTTCATCCTGCCAAAGACTGAGGTAGTGGATGTGACACTCCAGTGAAGGTGTGGCAACATCGAAGCTGCCCAGGCCCCTGGAACTGACCACCAGCCTTGTACGAATTTCCACTGGGAATGGCAGCCATGTCTGCGGTGGTGCCACTGGCTCAGGATGTCGCGTGGCCGCTGGCGGTGCTTGCGGCGGGGTCAGTAGCGGAGGTGTTTGCGGCGGCCATTGGGGCGGCAGTGCTTGCGCGGTCATTGGACCGGCGGTGCTGGTGGCGGCCTCACTGACTGCAGTGCTGGTGGCTGGCTCACTGACTGCCATGCTGGTGGCTGGCTCACTGACTGCCGTGCTGGTGGCTGGCTCACTGACTGCCGTGCTGGCGGCGGTGTCAGTAGCGGCAGTGCTTGTGGCGGGCTTACAGACTGCAGTGCTGGCGGTGAAGGGCTCAGTATCTGGGGTGCTGGCGGCGGTGTCTGTGGCGGCGGTGCATGTAGCGGGTCCGGACTTGTCCACTGTGCAGGTTGGTGGCAACGTTGACTTGCCTTTCTTTTTCAGGCCCTTCCCCACCTTGGATGGTGGCTCAGCTGTCTTGCCACTCCCAACTATTGTCTTGGCTGAGCCCTTGGTGGCAGGTGTTTTGGCCTTCCCACCCCTGGGGATGTGGGCGACTTCTTCGATTTTGGAGGTGGGGGAATGTCCTTGGACTCGCTCCTTGGGACACTGGTAGCCCTGTTGCTTGGTGCACTCCAGAATCTGGCCATTGCTGGTACCACTGTGCCCAGTGATGTGGTGTCTGAGGTGTTGGGTTGGGACCATGAAATGCGGGCCCTAGGGGACGGGCGGAGGGGAGGTGTAGGGAAGAGGTCAACGTTTGAGAGGAAAAGCTTTTTTGACACAGGGTAGATGGAGGGGGTTTGGTAGTGGAGGAAGAGGTAGTGGTTGTAGGAGGTGTTCATATGCTGACATTGGGTGAAGGTGCATGGGCTGGAAGCTGTCGTGAGGTGGATGGCTGTTGGGTGGGTGTGTGACTACGTTTGTGTAGCTTGGGAGGAGGGCTCACAGACACACTGGGAGAGGACACGGGATATGTGAATGGTAGTGGGGTGGTGAGTGCACATGAGCGGTGTGTGGTGATGGGCGTGCTGGTGATGGAGGTAGTGGGTGAAGATGTTGTGCATGAAGGTATGAGTGGAGATGTGACAGGGAGGGAGGAGGGAGACGTGGAGGAGGGGGACACAGTGGAGGCAGTGGATGTTGGTATGTGTGCATGGGTATGATGCTTGTGAAAGTGCTTGTGGGATATGTGGTGCTTATGTTTGCCAGAGCCACCCTTGTGTGTTGAGGTGTGTGCATGCTAGTCTGATGGTGTGCTTGGGATAAGCTGAGGTACTGGGGATTAGGTCTGGGTGGAGGAAGTTGGAGGGGGAGGTTGGACACAGGGACAATGGCTGCCATCAGTGCAGAGGCCAGAGGCCAGAGCCTGAAATGCTCGTTGTTGGGCTGCCTGGCCAGAATGAATGCCCCCCAGGTATGCATTTGTCTGTTGCAACTGCCTCTATACACCCTGGATGGCATTCAGAAAGGTAGACTGCCCAACAGTGAGGGATCTCAAGAGGTCAATAGCCTCCTCGCTGAGGGCAGCAGGGCTGACTGGGGCAGGGCCTGAGGTGCCTGGGTCGAAGGAGATGCCCACCCTCCTGGGTGAGCGGCCACGGGACACACGCTGAGGGGCTGCTTGGGGGCGGTGCTGGTAGGGGTGGTGGTGGCTGTACCTGTAAATGCTGTGGGCACAGAGTGGCCCGCCACCGCAAGGGAGCTCCCATCACAGGAAGAGTCGGTATCACTGGTCTCTGCTCCTGCCCCTGCCGTGGAGCTCCCCTCGCCCTCCGTCCCACTGATGACTTCAGACTACGTTGTCTGGCCCTCCAGGGCCATGTGGGATGCAGCTCCCTCCTGCTCCGGTGGCACAGCTCCTCCGCCTGATGATGCTAATGCACACAAGAACAGGGAGACCACAAAAAGTGGGGGGACAGAAGAAAGACTTGTTCAGTGCATACAATACAGCTACCGTCGGCGGACACTACAGACACAGCATCCCTCTGCACCACACCATGCACTTAGAATTCCCTAATTAATCACAGGGACATGGGGTACATGGCCATATGCCTGATTGCTGCACACATGGAAGTCACAGGAGCCTGACTAGGTGTAGATGGCTCTTAACACTGGTGGGGATTGGGTGCCACTTATCCTGCCTCACAAAGGGTCCTTGCCTACAAAGCTCGCCCTAGCCTAGGGGAACCCACTGCCCACCTCCCCCACCCAGACACCTCCAATGCGTGCAGAGTCAGCTGAATGAGAGTGTACTCACCCCCTTGTGGCTGCTGTGATGCCCTCAAGTGCCCATCCAACTCCGGATACACCACCGCCAGGATCTGGAACTTCAGGGGGGTCATGGTGCGACAGGCACCCCTCCCGTGTTGGGAGGCCATCCCCAGCTGGGCCTCCGCCGTCTTCTTGCTCCAGCGGCGAAGGTCCTCCCATCTTTTACGGCAGTGAGTGCTCCGTCTGTGGTGGACCCCCAGGGTCCGGCCGTCCTTGGCTATGCCACGCCAAATATCCTTCTTCTGATGGGCGCTGCCCTAGAGGAATAGTACAGGGAAAAATGTAAAACTTTTACCATCCGGACGTCACAGTCATTGTCCCACATTCCCACCCTTGCCCTGACGCACATACACTCACCGTCCGATCATGCAGGCCTCTTCTCCCCCCACCCCTCCAAACAGGCATTGCCCATACGGCATGCTCACAGTGTACTCACCTGTTTGTCTGGAGGACCGTAGAGTAGCGTGTACTGGGAGAGGACCCCATCCACTAGTTTATCTTGTAGTGTAGCCATTTTTAATGTAGCTTTTGCGCGTTTGCTTAAAGCATTAGGCCTCTGTGCACTTTGCTCTAGATGCATTTTACTTAGCCTTGCACTGTTATTTTTCAATAACCAGTTTCACAGTCTTGTTTTGTTTTCTTCTATCACACTGGTTAGCTTACTTCAGCACCGGAGTTCTTGCTCACTCTGTGCTTCAGTCAAGGATACAGTCTGGTACATTGCCGATAGACGTGGTAGAAGTTTAGTCTTTAGGGTTCGAAGAAAGTACACATTCTTACGTAGAGACGTTTCTTAGAACACCGGCGTGTTAGTTATAAAAACACTTCCTAGTCCTGGTACACGTGAGAGGGAGATTCCGACCAGGGAACCACAACTAGACGCTGACTGCCCTGTTGCAGATGCTGATCCCGATCACAGGCCTTTTCTCAGGTATGAGGGTTGATGTCCTCCCGAGGGAACCTGAAAGGCAGGCTTAGAGCTTAACATGCTGTGCTCAAAATAGAACTTAGAACAGAGAACGTAATCTAGTAGCACTATGATAGCATTATTCTTATGTTTCACTCTCCTCGTTACTAATTCAATCCTACTGTGTTGTATGGTTACGGTTATTGCGGCTCATGCCTTGTTATCTAAAATGCAGTCGTTTTATTAAACCAATCTTTAAAACTCAAACTGCCTTTGTCATTTATATATGAGACCACACTGTGTATGAGAGAACTGTTTGGGATCTGAGTGACCACGACTTCCCTGGGAAGCACTAAGATGTTATGACCTCGGCTGCCCAATTGTCTCTTCCTTTTGGGAGAGATGAGGCACTGCTAGTTAGCCGGAGCTCAACCCGGATTTGGGGTGACAAGGGTCCTTCGCCGTGGGTTAGACTTAGTCCCCCACACTGTGAACGATCCTGCCACCCAAAACTCCAGTAGTCTCATTAGGATAATGAGAGCCTATGCGACATGGCGCCACCAACGATTGGTCTGGCTCTAATTATCGGGTCCACCAGTCTCTCTCGGTCTCATATATTATAATGATCCCTCAGTTCCTTTAACTGAGACGTCCATGGCACTGAGGACTTCCACCACTGCGATATAGGTAATCCTAGATATAGCAGATGGTTGTTCAAGCTTGTACCTTAAACGGAAAGACCCCGTTTTTGGTGTGCCTTCTCTGAACCATCGCTGTTTTTCTAATGGCGAATCCCCAGGTAATACAAATAGCTCCTAATATGAGACAGCCGCTCACGGCACATTTGCTTGCACATGGTCTTATGATCCAGGGGGGTCCAGTCATGTTTGTGGTGGCCGCCCATGCAGCCTATAGAACAGAACTTTTTTACTCTTGGGTCACATTTCCAGCAGTTGATGGGAATACAAATAAATTTCACACATATACGATTGCGAACGGGCCTGGTCAGTACAGGACGTACGCATACCTAGAGATACCTATATCTTATCAAGAACATAATAATTGGCTTGATGGTGCCCTACCCCATACAATATTGCCAGTAAGGTTAGGTCCACTGAGTAATGATGGTCCGTCCTGGCCTTTATTGGCCACATATACACCACATGCTGCGGTTGCAAACATGCCAGTGGCTGAAGTTCGTCGTTTATATACAGACTTAACGGCTACATATAGACGCTTAGTACAATTTGTGATGCAGACACTAAATACAAACCCAGCGCGTGCTGCTCCAGCACAACCACATGCAGTAGCTCCAGGCATATACCCGGCGACTGTACACTCCATCATGGGTAAAGTTCCAGCAAAACGGGAGGAGACTCAATTTTGGCTGGCACAGAAAATTAATACGTTGGAGGCGGTATTTCCCCATACAGGACCTCAGGACAAACATAGAATATTAACTATGTGTTTACCATTTGGCATGGTTCCCACAGTGGAACATTGAAATACATGGGGCATGGTGTTTGCCACGCTCTACACAACAGCACACGGTACACCGACATTGGCAAACCTACCGGAAGTGCTTAAACAGATTCAGGATGAAAATTGGGCTGCCCCATCCTTAAATTTGGGAATGCAACTGATGGGCAATTTTGCCTCAGTTTCTTCAATAATACTAAGTAATCCTAAAGTGGAGGCAGTTGCACTAGCGGTGCGTATGCGTCTTCGAGACGTCCCGCAACAAGATCAGGAGCGGGAACTGCCTAAAATAATAGCGGAAACATATTCCAGTATCGGTCGAGATAGCCTAGGGGCTAGACCACAGAAACCACAGTTTCAAGAGAAAATTAGTAAAGATAATACTAAACAGCAACCTGAGGGTAATAAAAAGCGCTGGGAGAAAAAACAACAGACACCTAAAAAAGAAAGGGGAGAATCTCCGCGAGCGGAGACCCCGCAGACTAGGTATAATCTCAGAAATAGGGATAACTTGAAAACGCCTGATAGATATCAATACACTGATACACGCCAATCTCGTTCCTTTCAGGACTCATCGGAAAAGAGAAATGAGAGAGGTGGGCGGTCAGAGCGGAGAACAGAGTACGTGAAACCAAGACAGGAATCACAACGCTCTTCAGAGGTTTCTGTCAAGAAGGAAGAGAAACCGATACAACAAAAACAACAGTTTAAAAAGAAAAAAGTGGCGGCAGTCTTAGTTAGACATGCCACACAGGAAGAGAGTTCTCTTGAAGAACAAGACATGGGCCCTAGCACTGCTAGACAGTGCGGCAGAGGTCACAATAGATCGCCAGAATCTTCTAGAGCATCTGGAGGTGAAAACAACTGATGACTTCATACAAGTTGAAACAGCAGATATGCGTTTCTCTGAACTTCATAGGGTATATACAGTCACTTTACAATTGGAAGGAGACATTGAACGCACTATAAACACAATCTTTTGGGATTGTGTAGTCAAGATATATGACATTTTGCTGGCTGAACAGGATTGGCCGCCTGACTTTGTTCGCAACTGCCCAGTTGGGGAGGAGGTTATTAAACCTTCGTTCTCACCACTTGTTCCAGGGGAACTCGCAGAGTCCTATAGCATCAAATGGGCTCTAGCACAAGCACCTGCCTTATATAGAAATCATGTAGGGTGGGATAGGGAGTCTCCATATCACGTAATTCCGATTAAAGGTGAACCTCACCCACAACCGCAATATCCAATAAAACATGAAGCAAGGGCACCAGTGAGAGAAATACTTACGCAATTAGAATACCAGGGAGTAATTGAACCCTGTGTCTCGCCGATGAATAATCCCTTATTCCCTGTAGCTAAACCGGACCATTCATATAGAATAGTGTTAGACTACAGACATTTGAACGGACATACACGTACATATGCTATACAAAATTCACATAGCGCCGCACTGATGAACAACATTGTGCGGGAAAGGTACAAAATGACTTTAGACATCTCGAATGGTTTCTTCTGCCAGAATATAGCACCCGAAAGTAGGGACCTCACAACCTTTAGTGCGTTAGGCTCCCAGAAAAAATTCTGTCATTTGCCTCACGGGTATAAGAATAGCCCGGGACTGTTTGCGCCTCGTGTGACTGAAATTTTACACGGGTTGGACCCTGAAGCATTGTCATATGTAGATGATATATATGTCACGGATGACAAATTACTACAACATTTGAGACGGGTAGCCCGCATTGTTGTTGGGTTTGCCAAAATTGGCTACAAATTTTACTTAAAAAAAATCAAAAATTGCCTTCCTCAGCGTCATATTCCTGGGATATGAGCTGTCAAATGAAGGTAAGAGCCTAGTGCCACAATTTTTAGAAAAATGTGCACAATTGCAACCACCTAATATGATTAAGAAACTCCATTCATTGTTGGGCTTTCTAAATTTTGGCAGAACATACATTCCTGATTATGCTACATGCATAAAACTTTTATGCGAATTAATACGTCCTGATTTTTCAAGCAAATTCTGGACAATTGAACATACACATACTCTTCGGGAGTTACAAGCAGATCTCTTAGCTGCAAAACATTTACATACACAGGACAATAAGACGCATTTGGTCATCAGGGTGATAGCTGGGGGCATTGGGTTTACGTATGTCACATTTAATGAAGCTGAGACAGTCCAGATTGGATACAAGTCCCACTTGTATTCGGTTGCTGAACAACGATTCGCACCAACAGAGAAAATTCTCACTGCTGTACAGATGGGTGTTATTAAAGAACTACCTCTTGCCCAGGGTAAACGCATTATAGTTGTTTCCCCTATTCCGGCCCTAGAGGATGTTACAAAAGCGAATGTTCCTAATGCAAAAGCACTGCACCCGCGATGGATACAATGGGCTACTTCTTTAACAGCCACTGATGTAGATTACATTTTTGACCCAAAGTTACAGACTCAGGAATTTCTGCAATATGAAATTGAATATCCAGTTCCCGCTGACACGTTGCCTATTGATCACTATCAAGTAGTCATGTACACAGATGGCTCTGCGCAACCGGCGGTGGGGACAAAACACCAATATTCTGCTGCATGTGCAGTAGTGAGTGGCCATATGGAGGGGGAGAAATTCTGCCCCCAACATACTTATACACAAACCTTAGGGGACTGTACGGCACAATTGGCTGAGCTGAAAGCTCTATTGATGGCATTAGAACATACGGATCCGACACAGTTTACACTGATTGTTTGTGATTCGTATTATTGTGTCCAGTCTTTTAATGAATACCTACATTACTGGCGCTTGAATGGGTTCAGAGATTCAAAGGGCAACACCATAAAACACAGACTACTGTGGGGGAAGGTAGCAGACCTGAAGGAGACGCTACCAAAAGTCCATGTTGTACATACTCTTGGACACCAGCGCGTTGGAATACACATTGCTGGGAATACTCTGGCTGATGAAGCCGCAAAGTCGGCAGTGGCAGTTGCCACTGTAGCCGCAGTGACTCGTTCGAGTTCCAAACCAGACACAGAGATTCTGTCTGCCATAAAAGCTACGGTTGATGGCACACCTTATCCTAAAGGATTTCCTAATAAATACCAATACTTTATGGGAAGTATGCTGAAAGCTGAGGTTAAAATTCCAGGCGTAGGCGTACGCAAGATCCCCAATAAAGTTGTAAGACCTCTATTGATTAATGCTGCACATGAGGGGGTGGCATCTGCACATGCTGGCGTGGCCACCACAATTTCGCTATTACAGACCCGTTACTGGTGGCCTGGTCTCTATAAAGAGACTAAGCAGTATGTCCTTTGTTGTGACATCTGTCAACAAATTAAAGTTTCAACAGCTAAGCGCCCGCCACAGACACCCCTCTTAATATTGAACAGACCATTACAATGTGTGTACTTGGATCATTGCGGTCCACTCACACCGGATAGTGCATACAAATATATACTGGTGGCTGTAGATTCTTGCTCCAGATTTGTGTGGGTATGGCCACAGCGCTTGGCTGACGCTCGAACTGTTATTAAAGATTTGCGTGTCTTTGTCGGTACATATGCAGTTGCGGCGTTCCATTCGGGCCAGGGCCATGCTTTTGCCTCAAGGGCATTCAGGGACACCATGGCTTCATTGGGGGTCCAGCTCCAGTTCTCGTCTCCATTTCATCCCGAGGAAAATTCTGTCGTGGAGCATTTAAAAATTGCGATTTAAAGCAATCCTTAACAGCAAGAGTCTTAGGTACGGGTCGTAGTTGGCTAACCCACCTGTATGGAGTACAGAGAGCACTGAATAACCTGCCTAGAAGGTCCCTGGGGGGTCGTACTTCATATGAGTGCCTGTTCGGAACACAAATGTTTGTTCCGGATCTAGATGGTCCTGGTGTGAAGGTGGCGGAAACGCCTTTTGACATAAATGATCGTGTCACTGTTTTGCAGGAATTGCAACAGTTCTGTGAAGATAAATGCTGCCTCCACAGGAATTAAGGATGTGCCAGTAACACCTACTGGTTGGATTCCAAGAGTTGGGGATCTTGTGCGTGAAAAGGTCGCAGTGAAAAAAGAATTTGGCCCTTCTTATCGAGCACCAGTCCCTGTGTTGGGGATACACGGAACAAGAACTGTTATTTTACCACCATTGCCAGGTGCCAAAGAAAATCGCTTTGTTTCTATTGACAATGTCAATTTACAACATGTGGACAGCAGACCAAGAGGAACGTCCAGTAGTTCCCGAATCCCTCTCACTACTGGGGAAGATGTTCCACTCCAAGTTATTTATACCAACACTGTTGCCTCTCCGAGCTTGGGGAGGGTGGAAGATGATCTTGCATTAGTTCCACTGATGACAAATAATTTGGAAACATTTCATCGAGTCATCATGACTACTGATGTTACCGATGGTGCTATCTACAGTGCACCACTGCGAGATACACCAACTCCTCCATTGAATACGGCGGCACCTTTTACACAAACTGCCTCTGGGTACTTTGCCAACAACCACGATAGTCTATCAGACTCGTTTGCCTCTTCAACCACTGACCCAGGTCCACATAAGCTGATTTGTTGGCTTAAAGATACGTATTTTGTTTTTCCTTGGAACTATCTGTGGCTCTTATTGACTATGTCAGCATTTGTTCTCTGGATAGGGTTTGTCGTTACCTTTTTTCTGTTGATACATGGTCATTTTCTTCCTGAGCGATCAGCGGTCGAACAGGTGGAGGAGGTGTTGAAGCCACATTTTTCATCACATAAGGTTCGAAGAGACTTGTCCTTTGTGAACATTTCTGCAGTACCAATTCCGGATGGGATTGTGTGGGATAAAGTAATGTTTGATATATACGGTCCCACTGAGATTCAAATACCGTATGTTCTAAAGTTATCTTTGAATGATATAGTAATACCAGGCATTGTATCTGATGATTGGGATGTGAAGACAGTTGATTCCATGATGACTGAATTACAATACTATACTGTCTATGAGGATGAAGATGTTTACCAGTTTAAAGACAATTATGGTGACATGTTTTGCTATAATTATTATGGGCACCACTTTATACATAAAGCAAGTAGTCCGAAAACTATATTTTACTATACGCAATGGGAGCATTGGCCAACTCCCCCGCAAGGGAGTTCTAAAACTTATTCTGACAATTTTGTGTATTTTTCTGGGCATCATCAAATGAATGCTAAGTCATATTGTTTTAATTTAACTTCGTCTAAAGATAAGCAAATGTTGTTGACTAATACGAAATTCATATACTCAGATTCTTTTGTTTCCCGACTGTTGATTGAAGATTATGAATATTGGTCAAATAATATTGATTTGAAAAGTGTTTGGGGAACAAAACATTGGCAGACACAGGGTAGAGAAACATTGTTTAGAGCATGTCTCATTCCCATCCAAAAGATTTTTTTAAATGAAACAGTACAACAGACTAGCTGTCTGGGCTTAGCAACGATTAGAGAATTGAATATGCCTAGTATACCTGTCCCTACAAAAGTTAAGGATTGGCAGAAATATATTAACGCCACTTTTAGTGAACTTACAGAGTGGGTCCAGAATGGTACATTTAATACTTCATTGTCACGTCCGGGCGGGTGGTTATTGTGGCCTATAGACACCAATGGGTGTCATCAATGTTTTGTGACCTCCTCGGGGGGTTTCAGGACGAGTCGGGCAGACCCTCGCTACATATTACCTGAACATGCTGAAATTATTACTACACATAGGGGGTGATTCTGACCTCGGCGGTAAAATGCCCTTACCGCCGGTCAGAAGACCGCCATAACACCGCCGCGGTCAACCGCCACGGTCATTCTGACCCATAACGGCCAAACCTCCAAAAATCCGTCCTCCCCTGCAGCCCACCACATCGGCGGGCAGCGATAAACTGGAGATGACCAAACCTCCACCGTCACGCCAACAGAAATACGCCCATGCCATTACGACCCACGAATCCACACGGCGGTCATTCAAACGCGGTATTCCATTGGCGCTACACCCCGCCGCGGTCAGAATACACACACATCACCAAAACGCAGCCACATTGGACAATTTGAAAAACACACACCTGATACACATACACACACCACTCCCACACAATCAACCAACTATAAAACACACACCCACATCACCCACAAACCCCTGCGACCCCAAATACTGAGAGAAGGAGAGAGAGACACAGCAGACAATCCAAAGCAAGACACACTGAGGCACACTACACCATCACACACACCACATAGTAGCACAAAGCACCACTCACCAACACACTCCTCATCACATACACCACCCCACACCTCACCCACACCACCCCATGGCACCCCAAAGGCATCCACGCTTTTCGGACCAAGAACTCCGGGTCATGGTGGAGGAAATCCTAAGAGTGGAACCCCAGCTCTTCGGCTCGCAGGTGCAGCACACAAGTATAGCCAGGAAGGCGGAGCTATGGCAGCGGATCGTGGACAGGGTCAACGCGGTGGGACAGCATCCCAGGAATAGGGAGGACATCCGCAAAAGATGGAACGACCTACGGGGGAAGGTCCGGTCGATGGTCTCGAGGCACAACATCGCGGTCCAGAAGACTGGCGGCGGACCCCCACCCACCCCTCCCGAATTTACATTGTGGGAACAAGAGGTCTTGACCATCCTGCATCCTCAGGGCCTCGCAGGAGTAGCCGGAGGAATGGACTCTGGTAAGTCCCATCTCAACTACTATATCCCCCACACCCCACCAGCATGCCAACCCACACCCCCACCCTCACCCCCAGCACACATCCTTCCTGACAATGTCTCACCAGCACAACCCACCCATCCCAACACCAACTCCTGCATGCCAACACAAACCATGGGCACCCATCACCTAAGCATGACCACTGCACTAACCCCTCCCCCCCACTAAATACCCTCACAACGCCTCCCTCCAGGGAATGCCTGCACTGGGGGACAAGGGCACCCACAACACGCATGCTATTGCACACACAGAAACAATAACCAAACTCTCTTACCCCATGCAGGACCCGAACGACAACACACCAGCCAGGAGGGTCCAGAAGTGTCCATCCCACCACCGGAACAGGCCCACACTGAGGATAGCAGCTCTGTCGACAGTGAACCTGATGACCAGCCCGGACCATCGGGGACCTCTGGGCAGTCGGTTCCCCTCACCCAGACACAGGCCACACCAGACCCGATCCCCTCTGCCGACACCAGCACAGCTCCCACCCAGCGGACCCATGCCTCTGTCTCTAGGACAGCTCAATCAGCGGTGTGTCTGCCACTACAGGGCACCCAGGCTAACCCGACACCCCAACAACAACAGGGACCTGGGGGCAGTGGTAGTGGGCACACCGGCCAGGGGACAGAGGCCGGGGGAAACCGGGCAGCTCGGAGGGCTGCTGTGCGACAGGGGGGGGAGGAGAGGCCCAGGGAACCCACTCTCCAAGAGGCCCTCACCACCCTCATGGGGGCCTACCACCACTCCCAAGAAACGATGGCGACGGTACTGGCCAGGTTCACTGAGATCCAGGCACAGCAGGAGGAACGCTACATGGGGTTCAGGGAGGAGCTGAGAATCATCGGTACCGCAATGGGGACCATCGTCCTGGCCCTCCACAGGATAGAGGACGCGTTGCGGGACCATGGTGCACCACACAGGGCCCCTGTCACTAGGCCGGACCAGGAACAGCCTACCACCTCCGCCGGCGCTAGTGGACAGGAGGTCCCAACACCTCGACAGCCCCCCAGAACCCCACCTCCTGCTGAAGAACAACCACCCCGTAAGAGGAGCCTGAGACCAAAGAAAAAGACAGAGTAGGATGTCAAGACCCCCGCCAGCAGGACATACCCCCTCAAGTCTTCCCACTGTCCCACATTGCCACCCTGTCCAACCATGAACTGCCTATGCTCCATCCTTCCACAGGCAAAAGAACAATGCACCTGTGAGACTGAGAACTGGACTCTGCCATGGATATTCCTCCACCCCCACCCATCACCCTTAGAATCACATGTACCGGTATCTAGCACTGTAAATAAATCACATTTTGCACACAAACCTGTTTTGAGTCATGCTGTATTATTAACAAAGGGATAACATATTACTGTTCAATTTCTGTTCTGTCAATTAGTCATGACAAGATACCAATGTCAATACGCTGTATTTCATGGGCGAACCAAGCAGAAGTCAGGTACTGAGTCAGACAGCACTGAGAAGGGAAGGGAAAGGCATAAATTAATAAAAAACATCTGTGGGGAACTACAGAAAGTATAGATGCAGGAGGCTAGAAGCAATTGTGAAATGGCGTGGGTGATTCTTACCTGGGTGTTACTGGAAATACTGTTGTATCACTCTGTCCCTATTGTCTGTGTCGTCCTCAGAGTCTTCCTCCTCTTCACTCTCCACAGGCTCCACGGCTTCTACAACACCACCATCTGGACCATCCTCCTGCAGGAAAGGCACCTGGCGTCGCAAAGCCAGGTTGTGAAGCATACAGCACGCCACGATGATATGGCACACCTTCTTTGGTGAGTACATTAGGGATCCACCAGTCATATGCAGGCACCTAAACCTGGCCTTCAGGAGGCCAAAGGTTCGCTCAATCACCCTCCTTGTACGCCCATGGGCCTCATTGTAGCGTTCCTCTGCCCTTGTCCGGGGATTCCTTACTGGGGTCAGTAGCCACGGCAGGTTGGGGTAACCAGAGTCACCTATTAGCCACACACGTTGTCTCTGTAGCTGCTCCATCACATAGGGGATGCTGCTATTTCGCATCACATACGCGTCATGCACTGACCCTGGGAACTTGGCATTTACATGGGAGATGTACTGGTCAGCCAAACAGACCACCTGGACATTCATCGAATGATAATTCTTTCTGTTTCGGTACACCTGCTCATCGTCTTTTGGGGGTACCAAAGCCACATGGGTCCCATCAATGGCACCAATGATGTTGGGGATATGTCCAAGGGCATAGAAATCACCCTTCACTGTGGGCAAGTCACCCTCCTCGGGGAAAATGATGTAGCTCCGCATGAGTTTCTTCAGGGCAGACAACACTCTGCTCAAAATCTTAGAAAACATAGGCTGAGACATTCCAGATGACATGGCCACTGTGGTCTGGAATGACCCACTGGCCAAAAAATGGAGGACTGACAAAACCTGCACCAGAGGGGGAATCCCTGTGGGTTGGCGGATGGGGGACATCAGGGCTGGCTCCAGCAGGGCACACAGTTCATGGATAGTGGCACGGTCAAGTCGGTATCGAAGGATTATATGGCGTTCTTCCATTGTCGACAGGTCCACCAGCGGTCGGTACACGCGAGGATTCCTCCTTCTCATCCCAAGTTCCAGCGGACGGTGCCTAGGAAGGACAACATGGAGCACAGAGTCAGCCAAACCACAGGTACGTACAGACAGCTTGCACAGTTAAAGAATGGCAATGGGTTGAAAGGCGTGTATGTGTGGCAATGCAAGGCCTAGGCCTGTGTATCGCAGTCAAAATTAAGCCATGTGGGCCCTTGAAATGGCGGCTGCCTGACCTGTGAAGTGGGACAATGGGATGTGAGGTCACTGCGCTGGCGGGGCACACCGTGGCAGTAGGCGGTCGAAGACCGCGGCGCAAAGCCGCATTGGTTAACATTGAAGCCTATGGGTTTCAGGAGCCAATAACGAAGTGCGCCGGCGGTCGCGGTACGCACCGCCGCGGTACGCACCGCCGCGGACGTGACCGCCATTTTCTATCTGCTTAATCACTCGAGACCTGATCATCCACAGGAGAGGACCTATACTGCAAGTGCTGCTGTGACCTCGGTCTGGAAGATACAATGGCTGCTGTGACTGGGGAAAGGGCCCCTGCCTTCACGTCTGAAGAATTGGACAAGCTCGTGGATGGGGTCCTCCCCCAGTATGCGCTACTCTACGGTCCTCCAGACCAACAAGTGAGTACCCCGGGTGCTAATGGAATGGGCTATGCCTGTGTGGATTGGGGTGGATGTAAGTTGGTGGGGTGGGGTGGAGGGCGAATGAGGAGTGCAACGCCCGACAGATGAGAGCATGTGCCATATGGCAAAGTGGGTGGGGGGGGCCAATTACATCTAACATGCAGGCCATTGATGATCTCCTCCTTTCCACCCTGTACATGTCTAATAGGTCAGCGCCCATCAGAAGATCGATATTTGACGTGCCATCGCCAAGGAAGTCCGGACCTTGGGGGTCCACAACAGACGGGGCACCCACTGCCGCAAGAGGTGGGAGGACATCCGCCGCGGAACAAGGAAGACCGCAGAAACACTGCTGGGGATGGCCTCCCAACCTAGGAGGGGTGCCAGTCGCACCATGACCCCCCTGATGTCCCGGATCCTGGCGGTGGCCTACCCTGAATTGGATGGGCGCTTTAAGACATCACAGCAGACACAAGGGGGTGAGTATCAGCACATTCTCCTATCTTTCTGCGCAGTGGAGGCGTCTGGGTGGGGGAGGAGGGCTGTGGGTGACATTAGGCCAGGGCGCTTTCTGTAGTGTGGTCCTCTCCCTTAGGCATGGCCCTGTGCCCCCGGCCCCCACCTCTGTAGGGTGACAAGTACAGCCATTGAAGGTCCAGCATCTCCCATGTGCGCGTTTGACGTCTCTTGGCCTGTTGTCTTAGTCAGTAGTACTGAGTAGTGTACCCCGAATGCGCGGCTTAGTGCATTAGGCACCTGTGTCTGTCCTCTCCGCCAACGGTGTTGACATTGCATGCACTCAACCTGGTCTTCTTTTTTCTCCCCCCACCCTTTCTCTTCATCTTCTTGTGCATGTGTGCATTAGCATCATCAGGCGGAGGAGATATGGCATCGGAGCACGAGGGAGCTGCAGGACACAAGGCCCCGGTGGGCCCAGGAACAGACACCGAGGGCACCAGTGATCCGGAGGGCGAGGGGAGCACCACGACGGGGACCGCTGGTGAGAGCAGCGAAAGCGACACGTCCTCGGATGGGAGCTCCCTAGGGGTGGTGGCAACATCCGTGCCCCCCGCCTCTACAGGTACAGCCGCCACCCAGCACACCAGCCCCGCCCTCCCAGCAGCCCCTCAGTCTTCGCTCCGTGCCGCTTCGCCCAGGAAGGCGCGCGTCTCCTTCGCCCCAGGCACCTCAGCCCCTGCCCCTGTTGCCCCTGCTGCCCTCAGTGCGGAGCTCATTGACCTGGTAAGGACGCTCATTGTTGGGCAGACGACCCTTCTGAATGCCATCCAGGGTGTGCAAAGGGAGGTGCAACAGAGCAATGCGTACCTGGAGGGCATTCATTCGGGTCAGGCTGCCCATCAACGAGCGTTCACTGCTCTGGCCTCAGCACTGACGGCAGCCATTGTCCCTGTTTCCAGCCTCCCTCTTCTGACTGCCTCCAGCCTGTCTCTGTCTCCTGTTCCTCAGCCTATCCCATCCACACCATCAGACCAGCCTGCACACACCTCAACACCCAAGAGCAGCTCATCCAAACACAAGCACCACAGATCCCGCAAACACTCACCCGAGCAACACCCAGATGCAGACATGCCAACATCCACTGCCACCCCTGTGTCCCCCTCCTCCTCGTCTCCCTCCTCCCTCCCTGTGACGTCTACACTCACACCTGCATGCACCCCAACATCAGCCAGTGCTTCCATCACCACCTCACCCTCCAGTACAGTCCACACTCGTGCAGTCACCACCCCCACTGCCATGTACACGTCCCCTGTGTCCTCTCCCACTGTGTCTGTCACCCCCTCTTCCAAGACACACAAACGCAGGCAGCCACCCACCCAACAGCCATCCACCTCACGACAGCCTACAGCACCAGCACCTTCACCCAATGACAGCACACCTGACTCTCCTACAACCACCTCCTCTACCTCCACTTCCATCTCCACTTCTCCTACCCTTTACCTTGGCCCTAAAAAACTTTACCTGGCTAACCTTAACCTCTTTCCCCCCGATGACCTCCCCCATCCATCTTCAAAGAGTCCCAAGAGCACCGCAGCCACCACCAGCCCAGCTTCGGGTGTCACTGTTGTGCCTGGGTTCTGGAGCCCACCCTTTGCCAGCAGTGACACATCGAGCTGCAGCAAGGACACGTCCAGCCCCCCCCCCGGCAAGAGGACCCGCAAAACCAAGGACCGCCGTGCGAGGACCGACAGGGCTGCCCCCAAGGAGCAATGTGCGGCCACTTCACCACCCACACCATCTGGGGGAGGCAAGGGCCCGAGAGCCCCATCAAAGGAGCGGAAGGGCAGCAGGAGCGCGGAGAAGGTGGACCCCACATGCCACATCCCAGCTGGGAAGGAGGACACTAAGGAGGCCAGGAGTCCGTCCCCGAAGGGTCCAGATACGTCACGGTCCGAGGGCGACTGAACAGGGAGTCCAGGCCAGGTCTGGCTCACTTGACCTGCTGGATGGGCACCGCTGAACAGGGCCCGCGGTGCAGAAGAGCACCGCTGAACAGGGCCCCGCCGTGGAGATAGGCACCGCTGAACAGGGCCCCGCCGTCTCAAGCACCGCTCCGCTGGGCCCTTCCTCTCAAGCACCGCTCCGCTGGGCCCCGCCGTCTCAAGCACCGCTCCGCTGGGCCCTTCCTCTCAAGCACCGCTCCACTGGGCCCCGCCGTCTCAAGCACCGCTACGCTGGGCCCCGCCGTCTCAAGCACCGCTCCGCTGGGCCCTTCCTCTCAAGCACAGCTCCGCTGGGCCCTTCCTCTCAAGCACCGCTCCGCTGGGCCCCGCCGTCTCAAGCACCGCTCCGCTGGGCCCTTCCTCTCAAGCACCGCTCCGCTGGGCCCCGCCGTCTCAAGCACCGCTACGCTGGGCCCGCCGTCTCAAGCACCGCTCCGCTGGGCCCTTCCTCTCAAGCACCGCTCCGCTGGGCCCTTCCTCTCAAGCACCGCTCCGCTGGGCCCCGCCGTCTCAAGCACCGCTCTGCTGGGCCCTTCCTCTCAAGCACTGCTCCGCTGGGCCCCGCCGCCTCAAGCACCGCTACGCTGGGCCCCGCCGTCTCAAGCACCGCTCCGCTGGGCCCTTCCTCTCAAGCACCGCTCCGCTGGGCCCTTCCTCTCAAGCACCGCTCCGCTGGGCCCTTCCTCTCAAGCACCGCTCCGCTGGGCCCCGCCGTCTCAAGCACCGCTCCGCTGGGCCCTTCCTCTCAAGCACCGCTCCGCTGGGCCCCGCCGTCTCAAGCACCGCTACGCTGGGCCCTTCCTCTCAAGCACCGCTCCGCTGGGCCCTTCCTCTCAAGCACCTCTCCGCTGGGCCCTTCCTCTCAAGCACCGCTCCGCTGGGCCCTTCCTCTCAAGCACCGCTCCGCTGGGCCCCGCCGTCTCAAGCACCGCTACGCTGGTCCCCGCCGTCTCAAGCACCGCTCCGCTGGGCCCTTCCTCTCAAGCACCGCTCCGCTGGGCCCTTCCTCTCAAGCACCGCTCCGCTGGGCCCTTCCTCTCAAGCACCGCTCCGCTGGGCCCTTCCTCTCAAGCACCGCTCCGCTGGGCCCTTCCTCTCAAGCACCGCTCCGCTGGGCCCCGCCATCTCGAGCACCGCTACGCTGGGCCCCGCCGTCTCAAGCACCGCTCCGCTGGGCCCTTCCTCTCAAGCACCGCTCCGCTGGGCCCTTCCTCTCAAGCACCGCTCCGCTGGGCCCCGCCGTCTCAAGCACCGCTACGCTGGGCCCTTCCTCTCAAGCACCGCTCCGCTGGGCCCTTCCTCTCAAGCACCGCTCCGCTGGGCCCTTCCTCTCAAGCACCGCTCCGCTGGGCCCTTCCTCTCAAGCACCGCTCCGCTAGGCCCCGCCGTCTCAAGCACCGCTACGCTGGGCCCCGCCGTCTCAAGCACCGCTCCGCTGGGCCCTTCCTCTCAAGCACCGCTCCGCTGGGCCCTTCCTCTCAAGCACCGCTCCGCTGGTCCCCGCCGTCTCAAGCACCGCTCCGCTGGGCCCTTCCTCTCAAGCACCGCTCCGCTGGGCCCTTCCTCTCAAGCACCGCTCCGCTGGGCCCTTCCTCTCAAGCACCGCTCCGCTGGGCCCCGCCGTCTCAAGCACCGCTCCGCTGGGCCCTTCCTCTCAAGCACCGCTCCGCTGGGCCCCGCCGTCTCAAGCACCGCTACGCTGGGCCCTTCCTCTCAAGCACCGCTCCGCTGGGCCCTTCCTCTCAAGCACCTCTCCGCTGGGCCCTTCCTCTCAAGCACCGCTCCGCTGGGCCCTTCCTCTCAAGCACCGCTCCGCTGGGCCCCGCCGTCTCAAGCACCGCTACGCTGGTCCCCGCCGTCTCAAGCACCGCTCCGCTGGGCCCTTCCTCTCAAGCACCGCTCCGCTGGGCCCTTCCTCTCAAGCACCGCTCCGCTGGGCCCTTCCTCTCAAGCACCGCTCCGCTGGGCCCTTCCTCTCAAGCACCGCTCCGCTGGGCCCTTCCTCTCAAGCACCGCTCCGCTGGGCCCCGCCATCTCGAGCACCGCTACGCTGGGCCCCGCCGTCTCAAGCACCGCTCCGCTGGGCCCTTCCTCTCAAGCACCGCTCCGCTGGGCCCTTCCTCTCAAGCACCGCTCCGCTGGGCCCCGCCGTCTCAAGCACCGCTACGCTGGGCCCTTCCTCTCAAGCACCGCTCCGCTGGGCCCTTCCTCTCAAGCACCGCTCCGCTGGGCCCTTCCTCTCAAGCACCGCTCCGCTGGGCCCTTCCTCTCAAGCACCGCTCCGCTAGGCCCCGCCGTCTCAAGCACCGCTACGCTGGGCCCCGCCGTCTCAAGCACCGCTCCGCTGGGCCCTTCCTCTCAAGCACCGCTCCGCTGGGCCCTTCCTCTCAAGCACCGCTCCGCTGGTCCCCGCCGTCTCAAGCACCGCTCCGCTGGGCCCTTCCTCTCAAGCACCGCTCCGCTGGGCCCCGCCGTCTCAAGCACCGCTACGCTGGGCCCCACCGTCTCAAGCACCGCTCCGCTGGGCCCTTCCTCTCAAGCACCGCTCCGCTGGGCCCTTCCTCTCAAGCACCGCTACGCTGGGCCCCGCCGTCTCAAGCACCGCTCCGCTGGGCCCTTCCTCTCAAGCACCGCTCCGCTGGGCCCCGCCGTCTCAAGCACCGCTACGCTGGGCCCCGCCGTCTCAAGCACCGCTCCGCTGGGCCCTTCCTCTCAAGCACCGCTCTGCTGGGCCCTTCCTCTCAAGCACCGCTCCGCTGGGCCCCGCCGTCTCAAGCACCGCTCCGCTGGGCCCTTCCTCTCAAGCACCGCTCCGCTGGGCCCCGCCGTCTCAAGCACCGCTACGCTGGGCCCCGCCGTCTCAAGCACCGCTCCGCTGGGCCCCTCCTCTCAAGCACCGCTCCGCTGGGCCCTTCCTCTCAAGCACCGCTCCGCTGGGCCCCGCCGTCTCAAGCACCGCTCCGCTGGGCCCCGCCGTCTCAAGCACCGCTCCGCTGGGCCCTTCCTCTCAAGCACCGCTCCGCTGGGCCCCGCCGTCTCAAGCACCGCTGAACAGGGCACCGCCGTCTCAAGCACCGTTGATGGTTCATTGTGCCCACCAGGCCTCCTCCTTGACCAGTGGAGACTGTCATCCACATGATGGACTGTGGCTTTGCACTCCCCAGGATGGTCCAGTGGGCAATCCACCCACTGCAGAGACATTGAGAGACTGTGGCTTTGCACTCCCCAGGTTGGTCCAGTGGGCAGCCCACCCACTGTAGAGACATTGAGAGACTGTGGCTTTGCACTCCCCAGGTTGGTCCAGTGGGCAGCCCACCCACTGTAGAGACATTGAGAGACTGTGGCTTTGCACTCCCCAGGATTGAACAGTGGGCATGGTGGCTCCTCGTGGATCTGGCGTCGTGGACTCATGTGGCTGTGGTGCCCCCCCCTTCCCTTCCCCCTGAGGTGCCTGTAGTTTTTACATCTGATGCCCCTGCAGTGTTCTCTCCAAAGGACTCAGGTCTCCTGTGTGGGCTTTGCCCTTGTTTCTCAAGACTTTGGCCCACGGACATGCTGAATTCGTAGGATGTGCAGGACTTGGTACTTCAGTTATACACTGATGTGTATGTCATTTGTTTTGTTGTGGATATCTTTCATGGTTGTACGCTAATTTTCTGGAGCTTTTTGGTACATAAATATTTATTCCAAATATGATTATGTCCTAGCATTTTTCAGGGGTGTTTGGGTGGTGTCACTGTGACTTGGTGCTCTGCATTGGTGAGTACATGATTGGGGGGGGGGGGGGGAAATATGTGTGTGCCCGTAACCTTTCGTCCTCCCCCTCCCGTGTGTCGTAGGTGCAGTACTCACCGTTGTCGTCTGCGCCGGACTTCGTACTCGTGGTAGATGAGAAGGTAGACGAGAGCAAGTATGATGTTCAATTCGGGTTCCATGCTGTCCTCCGTCCTCGTGGAGTGCGTAGAGGTGAGCGTTTTCCCGTTCGTAGTCTGTTTCCGCCGTGTTTTTATCGGCGGTGCTCCCGCCCCGGAAAAGGTGGCGGATTGGTGAGTTATGATAGTGTGGGCGGTACATTGTCTGCCGCCTGCCTGTTGGCGGTGACCGCCGCGCTGTTTGTCTGTACCGCCGCAGCGGTCGGAGTGTTAAGTTGGCGGGCTGTGTTGGCGGTTCCCGCCAGGGTCAGAATTCCATTTTTTGGACCGCCAGCCTGTTGGCGGGTTGGCCGTCACTTTAACACCGACCGCCAGGGTTAGAATCACCCCCATAGTGTGGGAAAATTGTGTCAACAATGGTTAAAATCATCCTCGCTAGATGCAGTCAAGACAGATTTCACTCTCCTGTCTAATAACACTGACTTTCAAGATTTTTTGTCAGGCCCGAAGACACCACCTGGAAGCGTTTCTTGTACGAAGTGTACAATGAAATATGGAAACTTTCCCAACAAGAGGCTGCGGCCCAGTTAAGGCAAATAGATCAGGAAAATTTGAAAAAGGCATTAGCTGTTGTGGATGATGGAATTCACACCTTGTCCGACCGAATATATACCATTGACAACATTGTTTCTTCTGCTATAGACATTATACGATCTGATATGTCTTCTTTATACCATGGACAAAGTCAAAAAAGGTCCATTATGCAGTTGGGTTGGACACTTCAGACATTGAAGGCGGGTCGCGTTCCATGGCAGCACGTCAGTGCCAGGGAGATATTTTTTTCCTTTAATTTGACACAACAACAACAACTGATGGCTAAGAAGGCAGAAGGAATTGAATATGCCTGGTATACCTGTCCCTACAAAAGTTAAGGATTGGAAGATGGCAGATGCGTATGTCATGCTTAACATTGAAAAATTGGAAAGATTGCCTTTTACCATGGCCGAGATTCCCTCACCTGAGTGGTTGATACACAGGGTTATTAATCTGCCTATTTCTACACTACAATTCACTTCTTGTTTAAAACATGTTCTGGTAGGCAGATATGAAAAGCTGGGAGATAGTTATATACATGAGGTGTGGGAACTTGCCTTCTTGTACAAATGTCTCAATGGCATGAGAGAGGTTTTTTTTAGTGATAGTGAATGCGAGACTTCAGTCAGCCATTCGATGATTTGTAAGCAGCTGTCCTTGCATGGGGCATGTAATGCCTCGGTTGCGAACTTGGCTTTGGTATCTGAAGGGAGTTACGGTCCCCTTGATTAAACGCACATTCCAGGTGCTTTCAAACGGCAGCTACGTCCTCCTCAATAGTGAAGACTGTTTTGGCATGCGGGCTGGAATAGTTTACGTTGTTTCGGTCACCAAGGTCGTTACTTGCTGCGGGAATGTGTTGTTTCCCCCCACTAAATTAAGGGAGGTAGCAGATATCTGGCCTCACATTGCTACTTCCAAGGTGAATTTCAACAAGTTAAGTAGACTAAAGGCTTTATTGTTTCAGAAGCATGTGGCCTTTACATCTGCACGCGAGACCTACGCACTTCAGGTGGCAAGGTCATCAGCAGAAATGCAGTCCCTGTTAAATACCAACTTTCCGAGCCACTTTGGTGAACTAGTGGGACGTATATTTAATGCGTCCAGCACGGCTGGATTGGCGCATTTTTTCAAAGCCGTAGGTGTTGGTTTCGTTCACAACTTCTCTTCCATATTCGGTTTAATACCTTTGGCTATTCATTCAATTTTCGGAAGCATTTTTCGGGGATTTCCGATCACTTTGGCTTTATTAGCCGCCATTTTTCTGTTGTTTTTCCACAATGGCTGTCCCGCCGCAACAAGGGCGAATGTGGGCGCTCCCATCAGCGCAGCTGTGTCGTGAACGCATGATGCAGCCCTTTGGAGCAACACTCCTGGGACATTTAGAATGTGACTGGTCTCTGTCATTCAGACCGGTTTTGGACTTTGTGCAGCCCGTGTTTCGGTGCCGTTGGTGCTTTTTTGAACATGCACTAGACGTCTGTCTCTCACAGCGACGCCCCCCAGTGGTTGATGCTGATCTGTTGATGTTTCCGATGAGGGCTCACTCCCAGACATGCGCGCTGCAGCTGCGTTTGCTTTGTGAGGCTGATTTCGAGATACACTTCCTAGAGGAAGTTCATATTAACTCATTTACGGACTGTGTACGGGATGCCGCCTTGGTTGATTCTGGGGCTTTGGAACACAGCTGCTCCTTAATAGTTTTTGGCGTGGACTTTCCGGTCTTGTCATCTGCCGAAGTGGAGAACCTCCTGATTTCAATGAACACTGTTTGAATTGGATTTGGCCTAAATTGACACCGTTACATGAAGTTGGCTCTTAGCCGCATGCTTATTTTTAAATTTAGGATTATTGTGCTTTGGTGGCCTCTTGACTTGTTGAAATCATATAAGGTTTTAGTTAATTTATTTGAACTTAGGGCATTGTTTAGCTTCGACTTAAACCACTTTCTACCGACAAGGGGAGGGTGTAGTGTAGCCAATTTTAATGTAGCTTTTCCGCATTTGCTTAAAGCATTAGGCCTCTGTGCACTTTGCTCTAGATGCATTTTATTTAGCCTTGCACTGTTATTTTTCAATAACCAGTTTCACAGTCTTGTTTTATTTTCTTCTACCACACTGTTTAGCTTACTTCAGCACCGGAGTTCTCAAACAATACATTCTTGCTCGCTCTGTGCTTCAGTCAAGGATACAGTCTGGTACATTGCCGATAGACGTGGTAGAAGTTTAGTCTTTAGGGTTCGAAGAAAGTACACATTCCTACGTAGGGACGTTTCTTAGAACACCGGCGTGTTAGTTATAAAAACACTTCCTAGTCTTGGTACACGTAAGAGGGAGATTCCGAACAGGGAACCACAACTAGACGCTGACTGCCCTGTTGCAGATGCTGATCCCGATTACAGGCCTTTGCTCAGGTATGAGGGTTGATGTCCTCCCGGGGGAACTTGAAAGGCAGGCTTAGAGCTTAACATGCTGTGCTCAAAATAGAACTTAGAAGAGAGAACGTAATCTAGTAGCACTATGATAGCGTTATTCTTATGTTTCACTCTCCTCGTTACTATTTCAGTCCTACTGTGTTGTATGGTTCTGGTTATTGCGGCTCATGCCTTGTTATCTAAAATGCAGTTGTTTTATTAAACCAATCTTTAAAACACAAACTGCCTTTGTCATTTATATACGAGACCACACTGTGTATGAGAGAGCTGGTTCAGATCTGAGTGACCACGACTTCCCTGGGACGCACTAAGATCTCATGCGCTCGGCTGCCCAATTGTATCTTCCTTTTGGGAGAGATGAGGCACTGCTCGTTAGCCGGAGCTCAACCCGGATTTGGGGTGACAAGGGTCCTTCGCCGTGGGTTACACTTAGTCCCCCACACTGTGAACGATCCTGCCACCCAAAAATCCAGTAGTCTCATTAGGATAATGAGAGCCTACGTGACAATCCACCTCCTCTGATGTGAAGGCAGGGGCCCTTTCCCCAGACACATGAGCCATTGTCGCTTCCAGACTGAGGTCGCAGCAGCACTTGCAGTGTAGGTCCGCTCCTGTCGAAGATCAGGTATCAAGTGATTGAACAGATGGAAAATGTGTACCGTCACCGCTGGAGGACATCGTCATTGGCTCCTGGAGCCCATAGGGCCCAATGTTAACCAATGCAGGATTGCGCCACAGTCTTCGACTGCCTACCGCAGCAGTGTACAACGCCATCGCAGTTACCTCATATCCCCTTGTCCCACATTACAGGTCAGGCAGCCGCCATTTCAGGGGGCCACATGGCATACATTTTTAATGCGTCACACATATATAGGCCTTGCATACACACAGAGACAGGCACATAGCGTATTGACAAATGTGTGCAATAAAATATTTTTTTTACTACCTCAGTGTTGGCTCAATCTATGCTCGCTGTTCTCATCCATGGGGCCCGTCCGTTGGGGCAGGTGAGGAGATGGTGGCATCCTCTGGTGTACAGACCGCTGGTGGACCTGTCGACAATGGAAGAGAGATATGTAATAGTCATCTACAGACTTGATCGTGCCGCAATCCAGGAACTGTGTGCCCAGTTAGAGCCAGACTTGATGTCAGCTATCCGCCATCCCACAGGAATCCCCCCTCTAGTGCAGGTCCTGTCAGTTCTCCATTTCCTGGCAAGTGGGTCTTTTCAAACAATAGTGGCCATAGCATCAGGGATGTCCCAGCCTATGTTCTCCAACGTGTTGTCCAGAGTATTGTCTGCCCTGCTGAAACACATGCACACCTACATCGTGTTCCCTCAGGTGGAGGATTTGCCTACAGTGAAAGGTGACTTCTATGCCCTGGGATATATCCCCAACATCATAGGTGCCATTGATGGGACACATGTGGCCTTGGTCCCCCCCACAGGAGTGAATAGGTGTACAGAAACCAGAAGAGCTACCATTCAATGAATGTGCAGATGGTGTGTTTGGCTGACCAGTACATCTCTCATGTGAATGCCAAGTTTCCTGGCTCAGTGCATGACACTTACATTCTGAGGAACAGCAGCATCCCTTACGTGATGGGGCAAGTCCAGAGGCACAGTGTGTCGCTAATAGGTGAGGAGAAGGACCCTATACCCTGTGAATAGTTGTCCGGGTCTGGGGTTGTCCCTAAGGGTTAGTGTGTGTCTAACAGATTTCCCTCGACATTTGCAGGTGACTCTGGTTACCCCAACCTGTCATGGGGACTGACCCCAGTGAGAAATCCCAGGACAAGGGCAGAGGAATGCTACAATGAGGCACATGGGCGAACTAGGAGTGTGATATAAAGGACCTTCGGCCTCCTGAAGGCCAGGTTCCGGTGCCTCCATATGACAGGTGGTTCCCTATACTACTCACCAAAGAAGGTGTGCCAGATCATCGTGGCCTGCTGTATGCTGCACAACTTGGCTTTGCAACGACAGGTGAATTTTCTGAAGGAAGATGGTCCAGAAGGAGGTCTTGTGGCAGCTGTGGAGCCTGTGGACAGTGAAGAAAAGGAGGCAGAAGAAGAGGACATAGACAACAGAAACAACGTGATCCAGCAATACTTCCAGTGAGACACAGGTAAGAAGACATCACTGCCTCCTACATCTGATAAAATTGTTAAACCTATCATCTGTCTGTCACTTTCACCCAGTGTATGGACCCTGAATTGTCACTTTGCCTTTCCATTTCACAGATGTGGCTCCCACTGTGTGACCTCTGCTATGTTACCTCATGGACTAGAGCTGTGTAACATAGGTATGTTGATAATACAATGGACAATGTTATTGTCCTCAGTTATTGCAAATACACATTTGTGAAAGCACAGACTGACTCCAGATTGTTTTGTGATTCAAGGGTGTTTATTTAAGTGCTAAATAGTGGAGGGGGTTGTAAAATGGTCAGGGATGATGGTGGAGGAATGTCCATGGCAGAGTCCAATTATTAGTTTCACAGGTGCATTGTCCAAAGGGGCATAGGAAGTGGAGCTAGGGCAGTTTAATGATGGACAGGGTGACAAAGTGGGACAGAAGGATGACATTCAGGGTGGTCTTATTTCTTGGCGGGGGTCTTTGCATTGTTCTCTGTCTTTGTCTTGGATCTCAGGGACCGCTTGCGGGGTGGTTCTCCTTCTGCAGGGGGTGGGATGCTGGTGTCGTGGTCCTGTGGCGGTGCCTCCTGTCCACTAGCGCCGGCGAAGGTGGTGGGCAGTTCATCGTCCAGGCTGGTGTCAGGGGCCCCTTGGTGTGCCACAGTGTCCCTCCTGGTGTTCACAAGGTCCTTCAGCACCCCTACAATGGTGCCCAGGGTGGAATTGATGGATTTGAGTTCCTCCCTGAACCCCAAATACTGTTCCTCCTGCAGCCGCTGGGTCTCCTGAAACTTGGACATTACTGTTGCTATCGTCTCCTGGGAATGATGGTACGCTCCCATGATGTCGGAGAGGGCCTCGTGGAGAGTGGGTTCCCTGGGCCTGTCCTCCCCCTGTCACACAGCAGACCTCCCAGTTCCCCAGTTTTCCTGGGCCTCTGTCCCCTCAACAGTGTGCCCACTGCCACTGCTCCCAGGTCCCTGCTGTTCGTGGGTTTGTGGGTTTGCCTGGGTTCCCTGTAGTGGTGGACACACTGCTGCTTGACGTGTCTTGGGGACAGAGGTATGGGCTCGCTGGGTGGGTGCTGTGCTGGTCTTTCCTGAGGGGGGAGGCTCTGTGGTGGCCTGTGACTGTGTCAGGGGAACCGACTGTCTCGAGGTCCCAGATGGGCCGGGCTGGCCATCTAGATTCAGTTGGACAGAGCTGCTGTCATCACTGTGGGCCTCTTCTGTGGGGGGGTGGACATGTCTGGAACCTCCTGTACGGTGACGTTTGGTAGGGGTCCTGCAGGGGTGTAAAGGCATGATGATTGCATCTGTGTGTGCCATGGTGTGCAATGGGTGGGTGACCCTGTACCCCAGTGCTTACATTCTTGTGTAGGACCTTGTGTGATCATTGTTTTGGGGTCTGTGTGGGTATGTGTAGTGGACATGCTTTGGTGATGGGTGTCCATGCTTTGTTGTTGCATACAGGGCTTGGTGTTGGGATGTGTGGTTTGTGATAATAGGACACATGTGAGGAGTTGGAGTGATGGGGGTGAGTTCGAGGGTGGGGGTATATGATGGCATGCAGGTAGGTTGGGGGATATGGTAGTTAAAGATTTGACTTACCAGAGTCCATTCCTCCAGCTACTCCTGCAAGGCCCTCAGGATGCAGTATAGCCAAGACCTGTTCCTCCCATGGTGTTAGTTGTGGGGGAGGAGGTGGGGGTCCGCCGCCAGTCCTCTGAACTGCAATGTGGTGTCTTGAGACCACAGAACGCACCTTCCCCGTAGGTCGTTCCTCCTCTTCCTGATGTCATCCCATGTTCTTGGATGCTGTCCTACTGCATTGACCCTGTCCTCGATTCTGCGCCATAGCTCCATCTTCCTAGCTATGGAGGTGTGCTGCACCTGTGATCCGAATAGTTGTGGCTCTACCCGGATGATTTCCTCCACCATGACCCTGAGCTCCTCCTCAGAAAACCTGGGGTGTCTTTGCAGTACCATGGGGTGGTGTGGGTGATATGTGAGGTGGTGTGTGTTGTGATGTGTGAGGGGATGTGTTTGTGAGTGTTGTGTGAAGTGCGTGGATGTTGTGTGGGTGATGGTGTTGAGTGCCTGTGGATGCTAGTTTGTTGATGGTGGTGTCTCTCTCTGGCCTTCTGTTGCAATTCTGGTCGTAAGGGATTGTGGGTGATGCGGGTGTGTGTTTTATATTGTATAGAGTGTGTGGGAGTGGTGTCCAATGTGGTTGTGTTTTGTAAATGTGTGTGTATTTTGAGCACGGCGGTGTGTACCGCCAATGGATTTGTGGGTTGTGATAGGGTGGGCGTATTCCTGTTGGCGTGATGGTGGAGGTTTTGTTATCGCCAGTTTATCACTGACCTTTGGTGTGGCGGACTTGTGTAGGTGTCTGGATTTTGGCGGATTCCGAGCTGTGGGTCGTAATAGCTGTAGCGGAATTCCGCTGCAGTGTGTTGGCGGTCTTCTGCTTGGAGGTAAGCGGGATTTACCGCCAATGTTGTAATGAGGGCCATAGTGTAATTTCTCTTCCAGTTCTGTCTCAAAACATCTGATAGCCAGAAAGGGCATCCTCAGGGCAGTCACTTTTGGTGCAGGATATAAATGGCCACTACTTTAGCACCACTTACCAATGTAGAAGCCCTCAACACATCAATACTTAAATTGGAGATTCATTCCACTTGCTTCATCATCATTCTCAACAACGAAAAAAATTCACCTCCACTTTCTACAACTTTACATTTCTATGAAATCTGATACCAATGACTCTCTGCTCCACACACCAAATATGTCTGCTTTCTTTGCCCATATGCTTTCCTTAAAGAAGAATCAATGTTCTCCTCTGCTTGATCCTTCAGTCATGCAAATGTGCTTGTGCTCTCTCCCTGAAACATGGTAAAATTGGCTTACACCTGCTTGGAAAAGTTACGTTACTTCTAAGTACCTAGTATATGGTACTACCTGATACCCAGTGCCTGTGTCATAAATGCTGCCAGTGTACCAACCATTAAAAAAGCTCTATAAAACTTGTCTGAGACCTGCCACTGGAGCCTGTAGTGCAATTTACACTGACAATTTGAGCTGGAGAAATACACTTCTTGCGAGGTCCAAAGTTCCCTTTTTTATATACTGTATATGTCACTCATAGGGTAGACAGGGTACAGTGTATTTAAAAAGTCAGACAAGTAATTTAAGTTTTACATGTCCTGTTAGTAAAAGTATTTCAAATGTGTTTTTTACTACTGTGTGAGGGGTTGTTAGCCCTTCGCAAGCAACTGTAACAATCCTTCTCAGGGTGAACCACAAAAGTCACTAAGTAAAACTTTGCTTAACCATTTGGAAAATTGGCATAAAGCAGTCAGACTTAACTTAGAGCCAAGCCGTAAAGTATTTATGCAGCACACAAACAACAATAAAGAGAAAACACAGCACAAGAAAAAAACCTTATCTAATTTAGGAAAAAAAAGAATTACATTTAATAAATAAGATGATCACAAAACTCCAGTTTTCTTGGACAGTTGTTGCAAGTGAGAAGTGCATGTGTCGCTGGAGTTTTGAATTTGTGGATGTCACGGGCAGTCAATTCCCGGGCAAAAGAGGTCACTTCATGGTCCCAAAAAGCCCAAGACTACTGTATCCTTAACTTATCTTCAGGAAGAGTACACTTTGATGACAATTAAGGGTCCAGGACAGGATTCCCTCCAGCAGAGGACAGCAGCTTAATCAGGGCAAGTCAACGCAGATCCAGTTGGTGCTGGCAGCTGAGCAGCTGTAAGGATGCTTCTGGAAGCTTGTTTTCTCCTTTTAGCTCAAAAAGGAGGTCAGCCAACTGGGTTCGAGCCAAGATGGTCCAATCTTCTTTCTTCAGACAGCAGGGCAGTCTTTATTCTGAATGTTCCACAGGTTTCGTAGAGTTCTGATGGGAGATTCTGAAGTTGTCACTTTTATAACTCATTCATACTTTTGTGTGAGGGAATACCTTACCATACCTGTAGGGGGCTGGCTTTCTATGTAGTGTTCAAAACTAGACACACTGTGCAGGGGGTCCAATCAAAAACACGTTGATTTCCCGGAGGAAGAAAACTAGATCACCTAATGCTCTAATTGTTGAGGTAGCTTGGCTAAGCAGTTAGGCTAATCTTGGAGAAATGTAAAGCATTTGTTGTGCTCACAGAATCAATCATGCAACTCACACACTCAAATGAGTAACTCAAGACCAATTTACAAATATATGTCAGATTGTTATATGAATTTTAAGACCAAGATTATCAAAATTGGTTAAGTACTTTTGAAGATATGGATTTTTGAAGTTTTAATAAATGTAGTCTTTCTGTGTAATTACGCACCATAGGAATCAATATGCAGTCACTTTTAAAAATGCATATAAAATCACACAGTTGTTTTACCAAGTTCTGCTTTTGCAGGTTGGTCGATGCCATCAGTGGACACGCTGTGCCAGCTGGAGAAATTCGTGCAGCTCCCGTTCCTGTGCGAGCAGCGGTGAAAAGTCTCTTGGAGCTGGTGCAGGGCCACTTAGGGGGACCACTTGGAAAAGGTCTGTTCTTGCAGATTTAAAGGTAGTGCCTTGGGGTCCCCTTGGAGTGTCAAGGTCGCAAGGGGTGAGAGACCCTTGGGGAACAGCTGGTTCTTCACTGCAGGGCAGAGGGCGGCTGGGTGCAGATGGAATCGGTGAGACACAGAGGCTGTGCGCAAAGGAGCTCTTTGATCTTTAGGTTAATCTCTTTGGACGTCGTTTGCTGGGCAACGGGGGCACTCTGGCTGGAGGTCCAGGGTGTTTCTGAAATCACTTGACTAGAGTTGTAGCTCCCCCTGGGAGGGTGTACTTGGGTAACTGATGAACCCTGCAGTGGCTTTTGTTAGGTACTGGGTGCAGCAGACAGGGTTTGGCACCTTTTCTTGATGCAGCAGGTCCACAGTTCTTGTGCCTTGGATCTTCTTGGAGCTGTTCTTCTGTGTGTCTTTGAATCTGATTTCTTGGTCTAGGGATGCCTACTAAATACTGAATTTAGTCGACATTTTGGGGGGAACCTGGTAGTGTCCAATGGGACACTTACCTTTGGGTGGCTACATCCAATATAGTGACCTCTTCCTGTGGGAAGGGTCACTTTCCTAAACCTAACTGGCTAGTTTCCTTCCATCTAAGATGGAGGAAAATTAAATGAAGAGTCCACCTCGCAGGCAGCACATTAGGGGTGGTGCACGCCAGGTGGGGCCACACCTCCTACCCTTTATGTGGTTTCCCACCTTTGCTCCCACCAAAAGTGTGGGCTTTCAAAGGAGGAGGCCATCTGCTGCTAGCAGCAGGCCAGGGTGTTGAGTTAGAAGGGTGATAGCCCTTTGAAGCTCACCGCCAGGAGAGTGCACATTCCTGAGGGAGGGAGTGTTAGCTCCTCCACCCTGGAAAGGTATTGTTTTACAAACCAGAGATACAGGGCTCTCCCCCAAGGTTTGTATATTGGCTGTCTGGAGGTGGCATGCTAAACGGAACCACCCAGCAACCGTGACAGGATAGTTAGCTTTTGCAGGGGGTACCTCTAAGTTGACCCCTGGGTACATATGGGGATAAATCCAATACTGGTTCTAGTTTGGATTTATCATTCTGAGTGGCCATCATGTAGCTGGGAAACTCATGTTAAACAGTGTCCAGTACATGTATTAAAATGGCTGCTCTGTTCACTCACATTGTCTCAAGTTTGGCAAGGACACCGTGGGGGCATATTGCTCATGCAGCCATGCTCTCACATATAATATGGAACACCCTGCCTTAGGGCTATAAGGCCTGCCAGAGGGGTGTCTTACCCAAAGTAAATGCAGTATATGGTGCACAGGGCTCACAGGCAGTGTGCCATGTTGAGATTGTGTTTTAGGTTTGCACCAGGGCACTCAGCCAGCAATGGCACTGTCGGGTGCATCTGGATGCATGCCTCTAGAGGGTGGCACAATCAGTGCTGCTGCCCTCATGGGCCTACTCATAGCACCCCGTGCCATAGGTACCCATTTACTAGGGACTTAAAGTGGTAGTTAAGGGTGTTTCCAATTGTGCCAGTGCATCAGAACAGTTTTAGGAAAAGAGCTCTGACCCAGGGACATCAAGCATCAGGCAAAAAGTGGTGGTTAACCATGTCAAAAAGAGGCCTTTTCTCACGCTACCCCAACAGCACTTCCGGTCAGTTCTTACCCTTCCCCCAGTCCTGACTCCAAACTACCTAGGGTGACAACGACAAGGGCAGACCTGGTTCTAGGTTCCTTTTGTGTGTGTGTGCTGCAGGTAGGGCTCTTTGAAGTGTAATAAGAGCAGAGAAGAGCAGAACTCCTTCCTAACCATCATGTCAGGAAGACCCTCTCGTCTCACACCTAGGCTTCTTTTCTCTCTATGTCAGAAAGCAATACATATACAAAGCACGGCAGGAGAGCCAATTAGTCATGGGACCCAGGGCAGTGGCAGAAAGGCGCAATTGTTTTGGGCAGTACATGTCAACTTTCTAAAAGTGGTATTCTCAAATGTGTAACTTAAAATCTGACTTCACTGTTAGAAAGGATTGTAAATTATAAATTAATTTCAGTTGAAACAGCATTTCTTTGTCTGGTCCCAAACTGAAGTTGGTACTTATTCATTGAAAAAAAGTGATCAGTCTGAGCCTATAGGACAGATACCCTTGCATCAGTGAAAAACAACTTTTTTCACTGCCAGGACATGTAAAACATGAGTAAATGTCCTACATTTGAAATGCCATGCACCCTGCTGTATGAGCCTTTAGGTCCTACATTAGGGGTTACCTATAAATACTAAAAGCAAAGGTTTAAGCCTGGCAAGAATGTTTATTTTGGCACACCAACATGGCAGTTTAAAACTTCGCTACAGGCTCAAAGGATGAAGTGAATGAGACAGGCCAGGGCAGGCACACCACATCAGAAATATGCATTTCATCAACAGGTGCAAGTTAATCATACAGCCTCCTCCACTCCCAACCATGGTACCAATCATGGAGTAACCTAAGGGCAGTCTCCTCTTATAATGCAATCAGGAAGCTATGGTGCAACCCCTGTCCCTTTGAGGAAAGCAGTTAGTAGCCACCTCCAGTGTGGGGAGGCACAGATAGAGACAACAAAGATAAACAAGAACAAAGAAGAAGAAACTCAAAACACAGACTCATCTCCCCTGGGCTATTGGTTCAAGAATGAAGTGGTAGTTTAAGGATTGTTCTTCTTTAAATAACAACTTGTGTTTATAAATGTATTCAACAGCCACAATCAATTAAAATATAAGACGTTTTTGATGAGTCAAGGAACTCTAATCAACTCAGTAGTCTGCTTACATACTGCAGGAAGGTCTTCTTTTATCTTTAATCTTTAAATAAACGTCCAATATTCTCTCTTTAATTACCTGCTAGCTCAGAAAAAAAATTCTCTTTCAGAACACATAGGCCTCTCTTCTGACATATGACTACAATATTTGTCAGAGGTCAGAGAACCATGAGAATATAAAGATTCAACAGATAGAGTCTATAGGGTGGAATATAACAATTTGCTCCCATTTGTTGCTCTACCTAAGTCTTATTTACATTTTTCCAAAACTTAGAACGTTGTCTGGACACAAATCCATAGGAGAGATGAAGTATGATAATTCAGTAGCAATTAAATCCTTCCTAATCATTCAGTTATTATGCAGCATCCATTGTGAGGCCTGAATGGAGACATAGGGGGTCATTCTGACCCTGGCGGTCTTTGACCGCCAGGGCGGAGGACCGCGGGAGCACCGCCGACAGGCCGGCGGTGCTCCTATGGGGATTCCGACCGCGGCGGTAAAGCCGCGGTCGGACCGGCACCACTGGCGGGGTCCCGCCAGTGTACCGCGGCCCCATTGAATCCTCTGCGGCGGCGCAGCTTGCTGCACCGCCGCGAGGATTCCGACCCCCCCTACCGCCATCCAGATCCCGGCGGTCGGACCGCCGAGATCCGGATGGCGGTAGGGGGGGTCGCGGGGCCCCTGGGGGCCCCTGCAGTGCCCATGCCACTGGCATGGGCATTGCAGGGGCCCCCGTAAGAGGGCCCCTACATGTATTTCACTGTCTGCTGTGCAGACAGTGAAATAAGCGACGGGTGCAACTGCACCCGTCGCACAGCTTCCACTCCGCCGGCTCGATTCCGAGCCGGCTTCATCGTGGAAGCCTCTTTCCCGCTGGGCTGGCTGGCGGTCTGAAGGCGACCGCCCGCCAGCCCAGCGGGAAAGTCAGAATTACCGCCGCGGTCTTTCGACCGCGGAACGGTAACCTGACGGCGGGACTTTGGCGGGCGGCCTCCGCCGCCCGCCAAGGTCAGAATGAGGGCCATAATGTATTTGCCAATCTTTAAAGCAGGCCCTTGGCCCATAAAGTTACCTACATCCAAGGAATCTGATCTTGAACAATTGTGTAGAGCCTTGTGCATCAAGTTCTCAATTTTAAAGTGTAAATTCATGCATGTAGAACTTTATTGTTATATGCCCTTCTTTCGTCAAACAAGAATCCACAGGCAGTTGTTGGTTGAAGTAGACAGATAGTAACTAGAATAAAAACTGTTTAAGAGACTGATCCAAAGACAATAGCCAATATCTGGAGGTGAAACCAAAAATGCCCGTAGGTTTTACTTCCTTCTCATATGCCACATGGATCATCATTCGTCTTCATCCACTAGGAGAATATTCTCTGTCCCTGCCTAAGGGATCATTTACCACTTAGTGTGAAATGAATCATTTATATGCTATTCATTTATTTAAAGATTAGGTTGCATTTTAAGGGATAATACCCTGCCACACCTCAAATGAAGGATAAAGCTGAAGACTAACTAAAAAGAGACAATTTTTCATAGAAGAAAGAAGATAGTTCTTGTTTACACTTCCACTAAAAACCTCATTAACCTGTGAATGTAGGCATGAATTTAAAGCTTTTTTACTCATGATGGTGACTTCAAGAGTTTCAGAAATAATCATGCCTCAATTAGTGGTATCACATTACAGATATTGATCATATAGTACTTAAACCCCGAGTCCCTTTATTTGAATCCAAACAAGAGAAGTAACATATATCGTAACTCGCAGACTCACCTTGTCCTCAACATAGTGTGCTTCTGAGAATGTATTCCTTAGATGCAAAGTTAGAGTATTATTCATCATTCATTTTCTGTGAGTCTCTCTCGGGAAACTGAAGAAGAATGCTGAGGATGGACTGAACTAGATTTGAGCTAGCAGAAATAAACAGGTTCGGGCAGTCACCCATCGCTCAGTGCAGCACACGTAAACTATGAGCCAGAGCAGTGTTTCAAACTTCCCTGAGGCATATCGGAGTATGGGCTGAGCATAAATTGCAGTTTATAGTGTGAATTATCCAGCAGGGAGATACTCTATTCTCAGAAAAAGTATGTTCACTGACTGGGCTGATCGTCCTGGCCTCATAATATACCTCCCTAAAAAATTGCTGTCCAGAGATTTTTATTTTTTGATTTGTGTTTTTGTATCATTAGAGAAGTAATTTATTTTGGGTAGAATGTGTAAATCTGAGCTAATTCTTTCTTCACAACATTTTTAAAAATGACAGATGTGTGCAGTGTAGATGTAATATTTCAGGAACCATGAGACCTATATTCTTCTTTTTGTATCAAAACATAGGTTTTGGGGATCAAGTAGTCTTATAGAAACAGAAAATAATTCCTCAGAGAAACCCTGCTGCCATTTTCTAAAATGGTGACTCTATACTGAGGGGTTTTTAGCCATCATATTGGTAATTTATTTTATTATTGTATTTGTGTCAGGTTTTCTGCTGATTCAAATTCATAAATATAAGCGAAGCAGGTGGTAGCAGAGGATCTTTACCTCCTGACAGAGAATCGATAACTACAAAATCTGAGGAATCCTTCAACAAGGAAAAATGTGTCATATGCCAAACTGTTTTCGAAAGAAAAGCTAACATCAACTGCAGCTGGACAGATGACTGTTTGAGACGCTGCATAAATACAGCAAGACAAAGTTCACAAAGTGATGGGTGAAGAGGATTAAATATTTTAACGTTATAACAGCAAGTGCTACAAGTCATATACAATGGAAAAAAGCCTGGAAAACAATTGTCAAAAACTAGCAGAAACACGTGAATCTCAACAAGAATCCAAGTCTTCTGAGAAAGTGATGACAACCAAACCCAATGCCCACCACTTAGAAGCTTGATGGCTACCCCTCGACCACCTCCAGAAACTGATCAGAAAGCAGAGGATCATCAATGAGTTATGTGTGGTTTAGCCAGAACAAGGGCCAGCAAAGCACTGAGTATGTGAGCTTCAAAGGGTAAACATGTTTTTTATCTGCAGCTAGTTTCTTCCAAGATGAAGTTTTCAGCCAAGTAGCTGATCTAAACAGTGAGGTGAATGTATCTGCAGTGGACGTCCATGCCCACCTGAACTTCATGCATGCATACATTAAGACATTTGAATGTACAATGAGCCCCCAGTCTTCAGTTAATTTTGCGCCTTCGATAAAGTTTAAAGCCAATAGTGCTTTACTGTGTACTTCTATTGTTTTTCTTTAAATCACTTTTGTTGGTAGTCGTTGTATTAACATTACCTGACATTAAGGTAATAAATTTACTCACTACAGGTACATTTGTCAGTGCACTTGTGTTGTTCATACTTGCATCTGAAATGGTTGTGTGTGATGTCAGCACACCTTTGACTTCCCTCTGCTGCACTGGTGTTGTCTGCTGGCTATAGGGGTGGTATGGGATCATCATCCTCATCTGAGTCTGGCTCCGATATTCCCACAGGTATGCCCCCGGTGGTAGCTATATTGTGCAAGATTGCACAATAGCCACTATTATACATGTCGTCTCTGGGCTGTACTGTAGTGCCCCTCCACTTTTGTGGAGGCACCAGAAGCGACTCTTCAAGCAGTCCAAAGGTGCGCTCCACCACGTTGCGGGTCGCCCTGTGTGCTGCATTGTATCTCCGTTCAGCAGGTGTTGTAGGATTTAGGTAGGGTGTCATCATGTAGGTGCGCACTGCGTAGGGACTGTCTCCTGGAAGGGACAGAGGGTATAGTGAGTAACTGAGCCATCTGACATCAGCACGCCATCAATGCGGCAGTGTACAGAGGGACAATACCTAGTAGATATCCTTCTCCAAACTCCCCAGCTAGCAGTCTTGTGTGAATGCCGCTATTGCAAAAAATTTATGAATCATGTGTGCTCCTTGGGTACCTGGCCACGAGATCAGTTATGATGTAGAAGGCATTGCATATCACCTGTATGTTCATTGAATGTTGGTATTTACGGTTGTGGTACACATACTCTGTGTGTGATGGTGGAGAGATTGCAACATGTGTCCCATCTATGGCACCTAGGACATGGGGGAACTGTGCTATCTGGTAAAAATCTATTTTTGTCTGCTGTATTTCCTGTGGGGTGTGGGGGAATCTGATGTATTGGTGTATCCTGCTCAACATGGCGTTGATAAATGCATTGAAAAATCTAGAGAGGGTACTATGTGAGACCCTTCCAGCCGCTGCTAAGACCCCTTGCTAGCTCCTCCAGCCACTGCTAAGACCCCTTGCTAGCTCCCTGAGGCAAGTAGGTGAAGGGAGCATAATACCTGCACATGGGTGGGGATACTATGAGTCCTAAGTGTTCTGCGCTGCAGTATGGGTTGTAGCTCAGCTATCAGATCAAGTATCATGGCTTAGGTCAACCTATACCTCTCAAATATTTCCTCCTCAGTCTGGTCAAAAAGTGTAATGCGCACTCTGAAAATGCACTCCTGTCTCCTCCTCCCTCTCCTCAAACCTGCCAAGATCCTCATCCTCCTTGCCATGACGTAGATTGCAGCCATTGTGGAAAAGAGCCTGAGGCATTCTGGGCCTCTTTATATAGGTTGCACCTGGTTACCACCTGGTTTCACTTAGTGGTATTTTGCATGTGCAAAATGCCATTCTGCAAAAAATTGCAATTTGCCATTTTTTGGTGCATCGAATTGCGACTTGGATTTTGCAAATCACATTTTGCGCCTCGCAATTTCCAAATGGAAGTACTGAATCGAAAAATGCGACCCGCAAAAACAGGTCGCAACGCAAAAAATCTAAATTTTTGCGATTTCTTATTTTTGGTCTGCGAATGCCTTTAATGCATTGCGAACCACGTTTTTGCATTTTAAAACAGCCGAATTTTGCGATTCGCACCGTTTGCCAATGCAAAAAAGTTTCATACATCTGGCCCAATGTGAAGTAATCTTCCATTAACTTTACAAATCGGATTCCTACAGTGAAGAGATTCGAGAGAATATCTCCTAATGCATCAATGGTCAAGTAAACGTGTATTTTCCCAATCTAGTGGAGCTGACCAAAAATGAATTATTATCGATGTCCTAGTACTTGTATCTAACAGACCGTGTGCGAAATTTGCAAAATTGCCTTTTGTCAGCATTGTGATTTGTTTCTAACTTTTACAACTTTAGAAAATTGTTGAAGCTGTGAAAGATAATGCAGGTGAAGAATTCAATTTATCATAGGGTGTGCTGGCGGTAATACCTGCAAAATACATTTTCATTAAAAAAAAGTCTCTCTTGGAGGTTTTGTGAGCACAATGTCAAATCTGTTTTTCCTGAAAGATTTTGAAACTGAGGAACTCTGCATCTTCGTGACACTGCGACGTTTGTCGCCTTTGCACCCCCCCCCCATTGAAATCATAATTTCACGCCCCTGTTCATTTGAACATGTAGTGTTTAATTACTCATGTGTGTGTTTTAACACAGCACCCCGTAAAAAAATGTGTATTTACATGTGTGTTTCTTCCTCAAGTACTCACATTTCTTCTTCGCAGGCACTGTGCATGCATATGTGCAATGCAATTTTCCCATTCATTGCAAACAGAAATACTGTAACACTTTAAATGCCCCATATCGTAATGGTCAAGGTGTCGTTACATGTGAAATATAGTTGCTCCATCGGATTACATTAAGAATTTAAATGTCAAATTTACATCCCAAACATGTTAAAAAACTGATTAAATCCTTTAAATGTCACATTTTTGTCACATTCATATTCTAGAAATGTTGAAAGATGCTTTAAATTCATTGAGAGTTTAACAAGCTTCTCCATCAATATTAAAATCAACTTGAGAGCAAGTTATATCCATTCTATAGCTGCAGGGTTATTCATCGCCATATTTTTCAGAGTTATTGTAAATTGGAACTGAAGAGCACCATGTAATTTGTGATTCGCCTTTCAGCAAGAACTCTAACTTCTACTTGAAATGGCCCTTTTCACAGGTCAAGAAGGAACGTATTGAACAAATGATTGCCACTTTAAAGACTTTCCAGGAGACTGGCCAGCTTATATTGTAGGAAGGAGGGAACTCGGAAAGAGTGTTTAAATGTTTTTCACAGTAAGTGCATTTTAGCCAGTCTAAAGATTATTTGCACACTGTTTATTCTTAAATTTTAGTAGTTATGACGAATAAAAAGGTGCATAAAACGTATTTGTGTAGCGTGATACTCAATTGAAATAGTTCTTATTTCTATAATGAAGTACCAACATTTAGGGCCTGATTTAGAGTTTGGCATGCAGGTTATTCGTCACAAATGTGACAGATATCCTGACAAGAGATACATCGTATAATGCACTTGTAAATCTGTCCAAAAAAGTTAAGTCGAGATTTCACCTTCGACAATTATTTACACCATTATGTATAATTTCTCAATTTTAATGTGCAAATTATTGCATTCCGAACTTTGTTATACTCCGCATTTCACTCATCCAAGAATTCTTGGAGTTGTGTTGATTGAAGTACAAACGTTGTAACTTGAATAGACTGATCATGAAGAGGACAGTCATTTTCGGACGTGAAACCGAATATGCCCCTAGGCATTATCTTTCACTCCCTTATGCCAAACAGGTCATTATAATACAGGGGGATCTTTCATCCCAGATAAAAAATCTACCACTAACTTCTTTATAATTGGTGACTTGTGATGTACCCAGTCATTGATTATAAAGAAATATCAGACCAGAGCGGAGAAGCATTTCTGACAGGACCAAGCCGCAGGGTGTGCTCGGTGTGCAATGCATTGAGACCTGGAATTGAACTGGAGACAGGTGGTAGGTGGCTGAAGAAAACGTACCGGCTGACTACATCGCCCCATCGGAGGTAAGAGGTGCGGTCACCCTGCTTAGCCATTTTCTACCTTCCCGCACATTGCCATACCACTACCCACTTCCTGCCAGGTTTCTTGCCAACCTCTCAAGCCGTATCCCTCACACGCATGCCCCCCTGCCCTTCGACCCTTCTGCTGAAGAGTCTGGTCCTGTGCAGACTCAGCAGCTCTGTGGCAGCATTTCCACGCCACAGTTGCAGCCGAGGCAGTAAAGGAAATCAAGCCTTCAGGAGCAGGCACAGGCTTCCCTACTGTGGTTTGACAGGCTACGCTGGCCGCTTGAAAGATTGGGCTCCCCGGCCCACATTAATCAAAAGACCGGGGGTCAAGTAACATTTAAAAGTGTAAAGGCACAAAATGCATAAGCCAAAAAAGCTAAAAAAATCAATAAGTAAACAATAAGAGGAAAAAGACAAGCACTGTCGTGTTAGCTCTAATTATCCTAACGAGGCTGGTGGATTTAGGCAGTAGCATCACCAGAATTGTGGGGGATTGGGTCCAGTCCCACACCATGTGACAACCGTTTTCAGATAGGTAGAAGCACCTCATCTCTGCCCAAGAGCAGGGATTATTTGCGCCAACTGGGCACATGACACAATAACTTCTCAAAGAAATTGTGGTGGATCAAATCTCATGCTTTTCTCTCAGTTACATTAGTCTCACACACTCAAAGACAAACAGAGGCGGAAAATGGTACAATAAGATTGATTGAATCAGCTGCATCTTAGATAAAATGGCATGAAATGTAATAATGAGAATGATGAAAGATACTAGAAGCTAAATGGTGACAAGGAAAGTGAAACACAGGAAAAGTCCCACCATACTGTCACTATGCACACTATGGGCCTGATTACAACTTTGGAAGAGGTGTTAATCCGTCCCAAAAGTGACGGTAAAGTGACGGATATACCACCAGCCGTATTACGAGTCCATTATATCCTATGAACTCGTAATACGGCTGGTGGTATATCCGTCACATTTGGGACAGATTAACACCTCCTCCAAAGTTGTAATCAGGCCCTATATGTGATTCCTACCTAAGCTATGTTAGAGCACAGCAGATAAGCCCTAATCTGACCGTTCAGGATTCTCCCCTGGGAAGACATTATCCCCCATACCAGAATATGACAGTAGCAAGGAAGACTGTTGTCTATAGAGACACCATCCCAAGGTGGGCCAGGGAACTGGTGGTCTTAGCAAGCAGCTGTAGCGAAGGCAAACAGCATGCAGCCATGATCTTCTGGCTGGAACCTCTTTCTAACATGCATGGGACAGGGAAATTGTTTTATAACGAAACAGCTGCTATTTTGAGAAATGTCCCTACATAAGGATACACGTGATTTTGTGAAAGTTTGGGACGCAGTGTACCACTTGTCCCGACAATCCTATCTTGCTGCATCCTTGAGAAAAGCACAGAGTGAAAAGAATATCGTGCTAAGAAATCTAGGTGAAGGAACAACTAGATAATGAAAATAACACACCACCACTAATGTGGCAGATTATGAAATAATAAAATCAAGCAGAATACAATGTTACTAGGCTAAAGGGCACAAACAGCAGGCCTAGTTGCTAAAATAACATGCTCAGAGACGTCACTAAAATGGCTGTACAACAGCACCCGGTACCTATGGGCAGTATCGCGATACCATTGAGAGTGACTGGCTGAGATTTTCAACTGGTTCTGATCAAACCCCTAAGGCTCCATACATTAAGAGTGAGGAACAGTGTGCCTACCCTCATGCAGAGACAACCAAATGGGGCCAAGTGGAGTAAAAAAAGACTCAGGCAAGGCAAACAGCACACATTGGTGGGCATGAGTTTGGCTGGAATGAGCATGGCTCCGATGTTGGAAATGCCACCCTAGTTTTGAGCCCAAGTGGTGCAGAGGTGGCTGGGCTAGGTCTCGGTGCAGCTTTTGTCACTCTGTTTGCTCTCCTGCCCTTCCAAACCACTCCCCCTCACAGTGTCTATCTGAAACTTCTCAAACTCTGATAGCATCAGCCCTAATCAGCATCTGTATTATACAGACTCATTTGCAGCAGCATAAGGGGGCTACTAGCAAACTGGAAATCTTTAGGGCTAGGATACAGCCTCTTGCACTGGTATCACCTTCAGGCACTATAAAGTACACTTCAAAACCCTGCTGCATGGGATGCATTTGCAGTGGCATCTGGGTATTAGAAGCCCCAGGATGTGCAGGCAATGCTTGTGCGAAGTATGGGCCAAGGGCATGCCCGTTCAGCACCCGTCAACACCTGGAAGGGGCAGGGCATGCCCAGCTCCCTTGACACTGCGCTTACACTTACTTTCATTTTTCCTACCCCTAGAAGGCTTTTACATAACACGCAGGTAAGACCTGATGGGGAAAAGGGAATCAGCAATGTTATCCTTTAAGGAATGTCCATTAACTGCTACCATCACAAGTTTTCTCACAACTGCCATGGAAGCGCTCAACAGTGAGATTGAGTGTGTAAAGGAGAGGATGGGGACACAAAAAAAGCTTTATTAGTGAACCCAATTTTTGGAATCATGTCAGGCTCCCCCACATCATGCCATATTGTGTATAATTAAGTCATTCCTGGAGACTCTAACCCATGTATATTCAATGGCAACCTGAGGATTGACTGAAAATGATTGTAATGAAAATGCAAACCCCCCACCAAAAAAGCTACAAAATAGTACTACACATTTTCACAAATTTAGCAAGATCCGCCAAAGCTGTGGTACCAGGGGCAACTACTGTCTCTCAGGATGGTTGTGGGAAGTGTTCTCCTAGGGGAAAACCATCATATGTCCTGGACACAATCTTGAAAAAAATGTTCAACCCAGTACTTGCAATTCTCAAGAATAAAGAGTGCTCACTGAAAACTCTGGTTGATCACAGAAAGTTACAGGAGGTTGATAAGAACGAAGGCCCTGTCCTGACTTTTACCTATATAGCACTCTGCCCTATGGGTCACCTAGGGCCTACCTTAGGGGTGACATATGTAGAAAAAGGGGAGTTTAAGGCTTAGCAAGTATTTGCCAAGTCAATGTGGCAGTGGAACTGCACACAAAGTCCTTGCAATGACAGGCCTCAGACATGGTTAAGGGGCTACTTATGTGGGTGTCACAACCAGTGCTGCAGGCCCACAAGTAGCATTCAATTTACAGGCTATTGGCACATGTGGGGCACTTTACTAGGGACTTACAAGTAAATCAAATATGTCAATCGGCAATGAACCCATGCTACTATGTTTAAGGGAGAGAGCATGTGCACTTTAGCACTGGTTAGCAGTGGTAAAGTGCACAGAGTCCTAAAACCAGCAAAAACTGTGTCAGAAAAGTGGAGGGAGCATGCAAAACGTTGGGGGATGACCACCCTAAGGCTGTCAGGTCTACCAATTGTCAACAATAATGGCTGGAGTTTTAGACTGAAGAACAGTGCTGGAGCAACCAGGTTCAACAAGTACACATGGAACGGGTGCAATCACATGTTGGGAGGCAATTCCAATTTCACATCAACCTAATTATTTTCTTAATAATTGTGTATGGGGCCCATGTACAGTGACTGAAATTTGCAAGGCTGCTTCAGATCAATGTGTCAAAGTCATACCTGATCACCAATCTAGTATTCTGGACTTGGTTTACAGTGTTGATCTGCATTCCTTTTATGAAAGAGTTTGGCTTGTTCTAAATTACTTTGCATTGTTGATTGTAAGTCTTTATTTTTTCCATATAGTTCTGTACCACTGGCACCTCTGAAGCAGGGCAAGATGGAAATAACAAAAAATGTGTATGAAAACCATATTTACATTGAAAAGGTGAAATTTTTGTGGAACTATGTTGTGAGTTATCATAGGCAAATTCTGCTACCCAAATGTATTTTTCCAAAATCTGCGGTGCAGTTTAACATCTGACACTTTATTTATTGCTCTAGACACTGGTTTACTCTTTCTGTTTGGCCATCCGTTTGGGGATGATAACCAGTGGACAGACAGACATCAATGTGCAAAACCACACACAATGGTTGCCAAAACCTTGAAATAAACTGAGGGTCATGATCAAATAGTATTATTGATGGAAGACCATATAAACATACTATCCCTTGTAAGAAGACATCTGCAAGTTCTTTAGAAGTTGGTAAGTTATGTAAGGGAATAAAATGAGTCAACTTAGATAACAGGTCTACAGTGACAATAACTGCTATGTGACCTGGTTCTGTCATAGGAAGTTCTACAATAAAATCCATGGAAAGTGTCTCCGAGGGGACAGATGGAGTAGGGAGCAGGGATAACAGCCTTATGTGTGCCTTTGCTTTGTGCACAAATGCTGCATCTTTGTATAAACTGTTTAGTATGTGACACTAGTGTAGGCCACCAAAAGTGTTGTTAAAAAAGCTCTAGGATCTTTTTTTCACCAGGATGACTTCTAGAATCTCTGTGTGGCACCAGTTTAGTGCATATTGATAGAAATAAACACTCTTCCTTGTATATAGTAAATATCATTTACTTTTAAGTTGTTATGACTATGTATGATATATTCTGCTTCTTTAGTTTTTTGTGCCACAGCCATCTCTGTTAAAAAGGTTTCTTCAGAGACCACTGACCCTAGAATTCATTTAGGAGTATTATGTTTCCCTGTTCTTGAACTTCACACCTCATACATGACAATGCATTGGTATTACCATACTGTTGGCCCAACTGAAAATGAGTTATATAATCATAATCCATAAAAAAAGATTCTGTTCATCTCAATTAAAACATAGATAAGGCCCTAGCAAACTTAGGAAATTCAGGATTTCTATGATCTGTGACCACGGGGACAGCATGTAAAGAACTCATCAAGTAATATCTCCATTCCTCAAATGCCATCTTAATAGCGGACAGTTCCTTATCCCCTACAGAATAGTTCTCTTCAGCAGGACTAAACTTATGTGACAATAAGCTACAGGATGGAGCATTCCTGTATCTCTATTTCTCAGTGAAAGGAACCCACCTACAGCTACCTGAAAGGCATCTGCATCCACTAAAAAATGTTGTGAGGTATCAGGGTGTTGTAGAATAGGTGCACTAACAATGGCATTTTTAGTTGCTGAAAAGCCTGTTCTGCAGCCTCATTCCAGTGATAAACTGCCCCCTTCTTCAATAACTGCATTATGAAAGCTTATATTGTGAAAATCCATTTGAAAAACACTGATTTAGTGACTTCCATTGCAGGATGGCTGAAACCTTTTGTGGGTCCATACTAGCTCCTTGTGCGGACAGAATATAGCTTAAAAAGAAGCCCTTGGGGACATGGAATTCACAGTTTTCTAATTTTACAAACAAATTGTTATCCAGCAGGTATTCTAAAATGACTCTTAAATGCTTCTCATAATCTGACATGGAAAAGGAGTATATCTGAATATCATCCATATAGGCCACAGCACAAACATCCAAGAACTCCTGTAAGACCTTGTTGATTTTTTTTTTTTAAAGCAACAGGAGCATTGCATAATCCAAAAGGCATTACTAGATATTGGTATAGGCCATACTTAGTTCGGAATGCTGTCTTCCACTCATATGCTTCTCTGACTCACACCAAATGATAGGCACCCCGTAAATCCAACGTGGTAAATACTTTAGCATCCTTTACCTTATCTAATGAGGGGGTGTAGGAAAGTACTCTCTTTTTTCCATGGTTACCCACATTTTCTGCCTGATGTCAGTGTGTTTGACTGTGTTCACTGGGATCCTGCTAACCAGGACCCCAATGATTATGCTCTCTCTCTTCTAAATTTTGTCACTGCATACTGGTAGTATTGACAGTATTTCACCCAATATTGGCATACTGGTGCCCCCTTATAAGTCACTAGTATATGGTACCTAGGCACCCAGGGCATTGGGGTTCCAGGGGATCCCTATGGGCTGCAGCATTTCTTTTGCCACCCATAGGGAGCCCATGCAAAGGCTTCTGCAGAACTGCCAGTGCAGCCTGTGTGAAAAGGTGAATGCGCACCTTCACTGCCATTTATACTACATAAGGTCACTTATAGGTCACCCCTATAGCAGGCCCTTCAGTCCTGCTGTACTGGACATAGGTCACTACCTATGTACAGCTACATAATGGTAACTCCGAACATAGGCATTTTTGGTATGAAACATATTGGAATCATACCCCAGTGGTTTTGCAAGCATTGGTAGTATGACTCCATGCACTCTGAGGGCTCCTTAGATGACCCCCAGTATTGCCATTCTAGACTTCTGAGGTTTTCCACTCAGCCCCAGCTGCTACCACTTCTCAGACAGGTGTCTGCCCTCCTGTTGCTTGAGGAGCTCAAGCGCAGGAAGGCAGAACAAAGGATTTCCTTTGGGAGAGGAGTGTTACACGCTCTCCCTTTGGAAATAGGTGTAACAGGTTTAGGAGGGGTAGCCCCCCAAGCCTTATGGAAATGCTTTGAAGGGTACCGATGGTGCCCTATTTTCATAATCCAGTCTGCACTGGTTCAGGGACCCCAGGTCCCTGCTCTGGTGTGAAACTGGACCCTGTCCATCACCACCCCAAGGGTGGTGCTCAGAGCTCCTCCAGAGGGTCTCTGGGTTTTTGCCATCTTGAATTCAAAGTTGGCAGGGAACTCTGGGAGCACCTGAGTGGCCTTTGCTAGCAGGTGACGTCAAGCCCTCCCCTGATAAGTACTTACCTGTGTAGCTGACCAATCCCTTTTCAGGGCTATTTAGGGTCTCTCTTCTGGGTAGTTCTTCCGATTCGGATTGCAAGACTCAAGCAGAAATCGTCTGCATCCTTTACTTCACCTTCTCACTGAAGAAACTGCATCTGATCCCTCCAGGAACTCCACAAACTGCAACAAAGAAGCAAGAACGACTTCTGCAACATTGTATCTTCAGCTTCTGCCAGCAACTGCTAAGTTGTGCATCCTCAGAGTACAACCTGTCTTCAGCCTGCAGCAGAAGAATGAGGGAATCTCCCTTGGAGTGAAGGAGTCACTCCCCTGCTTCAGCAGGCACCTCTCTGCATCGAAGACTGGCAGCATGGGTCCCCTCACCTGACAAGTTGCCTGTATCCAGTATCACAGGTGGTGGACTGAAGTGGTCCCAATGGTGCTGATGTCCTACTGTCCAACTTTAGTGGAGGTAAGAGCTTGCCTCCCCACGCAAGACAGTACCCCCCTGCACTTCATGTTTTGCAGTTGCCAAAGCATGTTGGCATCCTTCCACGAAGTTCTTCATGCACCGTGCAGCTCTGCCCCCAACACTCTATCCTGTGATGCACAGCTTCCTGAGTGGTTCTCCGGCGGCATGGGATCCTTTGTTGTAGTGCTGTGTGGGCCTCCTTTTGCACCTTCTTTGTCCCCATGCTCTGGGACTCCTGTGCACCCCGCATGGTCTTTTCAGGACTTTCTGAGTTGCTGGGAGTCCCCTCTGACTCCCTCTCCTGGATAGAGTCCATCAAATCCCTCCTGATCCCGGAAGCCACCATTTTCTGATGCCTGCAAGCTTTGCATGTGCCAAGGCTTGTTGGTGGAATCCAGCGATTCAAACCAGACTGCAATCATCCATCCGACGTGGGGCATCATCTGCACCAACTAGGAATGCACCTCCATCTTCTTGGGTGCAATACTGATTGTTGTTCTTCACAGTTGGTTCTTCTTTTGCACCTTCATCCGGGTTAGCAGGGGCTCCTGTTTCCCTGGATTCTTCTGTGCTTCTTGGACTTGGTTCTCTTCTTTCACAGGTTTTCAGGTCCAGGAATCCACTATTGGTGACTTGCAATCTCTTCTGGTTCTTGCATTATTTTCTTTCTCGTGTTCTTGTGTGTTCTTGGAACATTGCTGTGATTTACTCCTGTTTTCCTGGGTTTGGGGTGGGTTCTATTACTTACCTTTGGTGTTTTCTAATACTTCCAGCCCCCCTCTATACACTACACTTGCCTAAGTGGGAAATTAACATTTGCATTCCACTTGCTTAGTATAAGGTTTGTGTTCCCCCAGGCCAGTTTCTAACTATTGTGATTTTCACTAATTGCACTGTTTTCTAACTTTTTGTATTGCTATTTCTGCATACCATATTACTATATTACTTACCTCCTAAGGGGGTATAGTCTGTTATGGTATTTTTGGCAATTGTGTCACCAAAATAAAGTACCTTTTTTTGTAACACTGAGTATTTTCTTTCATGTGTGTGAGTACTGTATAACTACAGTGGTATTGCATGACCTTTGCATGTCTCCTAGTTAGGCCTTGGCTGCTCATCCACACTACCCCTAGAGAGCCTCGCTACAAGACACTGTCTACATTTCACTTATACAGGCTAACTGGACCTGGTATCAGGTGTAAGTACCTTAGGTACCCACTACAAACCAGGCCAGCCTCCTACAGGGGTAAAGTGTAATGATTCTTAACAGTTATTAGGTTGAGGGCTCTGTAGTCTATACAGGCATGCAATTCACCCCCCCCCCCTTTTTTGGTACAAAAACAGAGGAGGTGAGGATCGTGAGCAGGATGGCCTGATAAATCCAATTTGAAGCATGTCATCAAGATATTCCCAAAGATGGATGTTTTATTTCTCTGCCAAAGGGTATATAATATTGCAGGGAATATGAGCCCCAGGGAGGAGATCAATTTGACAATCATAAGGTCAGCGTGGAAGGAAGAAAGCGGCATTTTGTTTGCCAAAAACCTCTGCTAGTTCTTGGTAATGCGGGGACCTGGGGGATAGAATCCTCAATCATAGCTTCTGCAGATTTTTGATTGTCAACATCAGATGAAACAATTTTAAAATGCAGAGCAAACGTTAATGGGGCATATTTCACAATCAATATCTGGATTACGAGTCTCCAGCAAAGGAATTCCCAAGGTGACTGAAACTGCGGGCATGAATCAAATCAAATTTTATTTTCTCCCTATGGTTTTCTTGTAAACTAAGCAATAGGCCACTAACCCCCCACTAGGTTCAGTTAGGTCTCAATTAATTAACCCCAGCTCAAACCTCGGTAGATTGGCAACGTGCATCAAGACTTACCTTAGGAGACAAAGGCCCTCATTATGAGTTTGCGGAGGCTGCCCGACAAAATCATAATGCCGAGAGACCACCTTTGCAGTCCAAACACCGCCGGCACTATTTGGAGTCCACCGCAGAACCGGCTGGCAGAAACAGTGTTTCCGCCCACTGGCCCTACAGTGAACAGGGCCTTAACATTTCAGCTGGCTAGTAATCGAGCTGGCAGCAATGTGGCTGTGCGGCAGGTGCAGCAGCACCCGTCGCACATTCCACTGTCCGTAATTCGGGCAGTGGAATGTGCAACGGGGCTGTGCAGGGGGGCCCCTGCACTGCCCATGCCAAGGCTGGCGGTTTTGGGACTCATAATCCAAAACAAATTTATGACAATAGGGAATATTTGTATCTTTAATTTGACACCAAAACTAATACAATTGGATAAAAGGAACCAGATATATGAATTTTTAAAGAATTAATGTTTTCTAGCACATAGAAATAAAAAGCGTCAATCTGGTCATCTGGTTGCAACTCGACCGCGGCAAAGTCAAAGCTTCAGGCCAACAGCGATGGAGCCCTGCTCAGCTACAGCAAGCGGGAGGCCTCAGTCAAAAGTTTACCTTCGGACTTAGGGGCACATTTTTACTCTGTTTTTGCCATTTGTGTGTCATTTATTTTGACTTTGACGCAAAACGGTGCAAACTTACATCCATATTTATATAGCATCAAACTATAGAAGTTAATGAAATTTTTTGGATGAGTGAACCCACCTTGCATCAATGAGATGCAAGGTAAGCGTTCCCGTCCAAAAAATGACTCTGAGTCCGTATCTCCATATTTATCCTCCTGTGCAAAAATGGTGCACGGGTGGGCTTCAATAATGGCGCTAAGCCTGCTTAGCCACATTATTTAACAAAGGGGTCAGACCAGGCATTAGGGGCCCTGTCACCCCATTTTCATGGTCAAACACCATGGAATGGGCCCACAGTTGCCCATCCCAAGCCCCAGGAAAACCCTCACCCACACTAGAGAGGCACCAGAGGATGGGGGACCCCATCCCAGGTAAGTAGGGTAAGTGTTGGTAAGAATTTTTGTTTATTAAAGTGCCAATGGGGACCCAACAAGGGGCCCCCTGCATGGCACTGGGTGCAATGACCATGCCCGGGAGACACTGGTCTCCTGTTCTGGCCATTGGGGTGGTGGGCACTGGTTGTAATGGCAATGCACAGGGGACATTGGTTCCTTGTGCTGGCCATTGGGATGGTGGGCATGACTCCTGTCTTTTCTAAGACAGGAGTCATGTGTTAGGATGGATGTGCATCAGGAAATGATACTAGGTTGGTTAACTGCATTTATTTGCCTCTAACCTGTCCAGAAACATTTTTTAATGCAAAAATTCCCTTCACCCCCACCGCCACCCCCACCCGGCTAACATCAGTTTTTCTGATTGTAGCTCAAACTTAGCGCCAGCTTGTGGCATTCCATAAATTTAACGCCCAGCTGGAGCTTTGGAATGAATGAAGGAAGCTGGCGGTAAACTTTTTGACGCAAAACTGGTTAGTGCGCTTTTGCACCAAAATGTATATATATGGGCTTAAGTCGTATTCTTGATGATTTTCTTCAGAGGGTGAATGTCACCAATCCAATCCGACCTCCCTGGAGCCCTTTTCGGGCAGGAGACCTCAGTGAAGATTTCTATGTTTGGACTTAGATGATTTGTCTGGGCCAAAGCTAAATTTTGATCAGACGTCCTTGGATTCTTCCTCAGATACGCTAAGTGGGAAGTCCCGGTCAACTTTTTGCCTTTAGACGTAGTCTCTTTTTTGGAGCTCCAATGTCAGATGACCCTCCATAGCAAGTCGATTTTGAGTCAACATTGTCAGATTGCCTTTCCAGGAGCCCCTGGTGAAATCCTGGAAGTCTTGGGCTCTAGAGCTTTTCAGCAGGATGAATGTGCATGTCAGCCGGGCCATGGGTGATGGAAGCCGGCTTGACTCTCGACGGCAGGTCAATCCCTTTATGGAGCTTTTTTCAAAAAGTTCTCCAAACTTCTAGATCTTCTTCCAGAAGGTCTTTAAAGGTCTTTTAGGAGTCCACAGCTCACCCAAAGGTTCAGGAAGCTCTGAGATGCTCCTTGAGGGTTAAGACTCCAACTCCCAGAATGCACCTGGCTCAGACTCAAAAATGACTAATGGACAGTGGTCAGTTGGTCAGTTTCTTCAGGATTCGGTGCAGCATACCCTGGTTAGCTATTTCTCACCTGTAGGAAGCAGAGGGTCTCTTTCTGAACCATTTGAAGCTAGGCAAAGTCCTTTCAGTGGTGAAGCTGGTGCAGTCCTTCAGAGTGTAGTGTCCTAGAGCAGGTCAGAAGTCCAGCATAGGAGTCCTTCTTCTTCTTGTCTTGTTCCTGCTAGGGATCTGCGGTGCGGGTGAAGCTCTCCCATATTTATCCTTGCTCCAGGGGTGAAAAGCAGGGGGGCTGCCTGTCCAATCACAGGTAAGCCACTTCCCCCTCGGATGACCACTTTCTGGGAAGTGTGGCGAAAATCAATCCCAGGGACCAACATTCTTCAAAAATCCTATATGGCTGAAACTGATTTTTGGAGGTTAGTTCTGGCTGAGCCCATCCACTGCTGTGGCTAAAAATCCTAAACACACCCCTCTCCTGCCCTCTCCTATTCTAATCAAGAGGGCACCTAATTGTCAAGGGTTGCAGGAAATGGGGGAGGTCCTTAGCTGCTCCAAATGTCCTTCCCTGCCTTTGAAGACCAGTTTTGCTATTCTCCCCCATTCTGTTTCACCATCTGCTGCGGCAGATCTCCTCCCCAGGCACATCCTTTGTGGCAAGCCCAGGCCACTTTACACCTCATCAAGGGCCTGGCCAATCAGAGAAGGGCACTACAGAGCTAAAGTTGGCAACTCTCAGGTAGAGTTTTAAAACTCTTTATCTGAAGTAGTTATATTAAATCAAAAAATGGCAAGTTGTGGGATTTATTATAACAATTAATTTGATACCAAACTCAAGGTATCTGGCACTTACAGGGACTTTGTTAATTAAAATAATGTCTCCCTATTTTAGCCTATGAAGGCCATTCACTACAGTGAGGGAGAAACAAATGTGGCTATTTTACCTCACCAGAGATTATAAAACAATGTTTAAAAGGTACCTGCTTATAGTTGCATAGCACCCAACCCTAGGGGCACTTAGGGCACACTGTAGGTGTGGCTTATATGTATAAGATTAATGTAGTTTAAGACTTTGGGAGTACTTTTAATTCCAAAGTAGAATTTGCATATAACTTTAGTTTAAAAGCAGGCAGCAAGGAAGGTCTGCTTTTAAAATGACAGTGGGCACCTCAACAGTGCACCTCTGGGCTCACTGCATATGCTGGGTCCCTAAACCTACATGCCTTACTATGTACAAGGTACTTATAGGTAGGTTCATACTGCCAATTATAATTAGCCTAATTTGCATATCCACTTTAGACAGAGCACTGGCCCTGGGACTGGTAAGCAGTACCTAGGGCACAGCCAAGAGTCAGTAACCACCAGTATCTGTGGGGTGACCAGGGCAAAAAGGAGGACTTTCCTACATATATTTAACAACAACTCTGCTGTAGAATGGGTAATGGGACCTGACTTAAAGGTGCTGCTGTCTATAGTTTTTACTTCATCTATCTGGTGTTTAGGTTCAAATGGTATTGCAAGCTAAGTAACTAAAGAATTCTCCATGAAATTCCCAGTAGCTCCAGATTCTTCCAACAGCTGAGCCCCCTTCTCAAGTCAACTGTGTGGTCACATAAAAGTGAAAATGCAAACGTATTGAAGTTGTCTGTTTCCGTGTTTTTCAGGTTAGGTGATATTGAAAACGGGAAACACTTGTCTCTCTAGGTCTCGGGTCTCCTAGTTTCCCAACTCTTCTCTGTTCTTGGGTTTCAGAGGGTAATCCAGCAGAAAGTGACCCTTATTACCCCAGTATAAATGAAGTTTCATTACCCGATGTCTGTGTCATTCTTCTTCACTAAAAGACCTCTGAGACTCACAGTATGCATAGGTTCAGGGTCATCAGTCTTTTTGGGGACGTCATTTTTTCCTTGTACACTACAACTTTAGTTTCAGGCCTCCCTCTATCATGACGACATTCAGCGAGACGATAGTCCAGTTTCACCATCAAATCTATCAATTCTCTGGAGGGTCTACTACTTGGGCAAAAGAACTTTAAGTTCATTTAAGATTCCCCTATAACACGGAGAGCTCCTTTTATTTACTGGCCAACCTGATTCAGCCACCAGGTGATTTCATGTGGTTATGTAGGTCATAAGATCTTTATTTCCCTGTCATAGATTAAGCAACTCATGGGGTCATTACAACCTTGGCGGTAAAAGCCGCTTACCGCTGTCAGAAGACCGCCAACATCCTGCCGCGGCCGCGGTAAACCGCCACGGTCATTCTGACCCACAACAGGCAAACCGCCAAAATACAGACATCCACAAAAGTCCACCACACCAAAGGTCAGCGAGAAACTGGCGATGACCAAACCTCCACCGTCACGCCAACAGAAATACGCCCACACTATCACGACACACGAATCCACGCGGCGGTCTTTCAACTGCGGTATTCCATTGGCGGTACACACCGCCGCGCTCAAAATACACATACTCTTACTAAACACAGCCACATTGGACAATTCAAAATACACACACCTGAGACACATACACACACCACACCCACACACCCAATTAAATATAAAACACACACCTACATCATCCACAAACCTCCACTCCTAGAGAATCGGTACCACGCACTGAGAAATAGATATCCGAGCACCCAGACGCGCATATTACATTCACCCAGCAATATTACCACGCACTTCACACAACACACCAATACACATCACCACACTTAGCACCACACAATTCACCCCACACATCACCCACACCACCCCATGGCACCGCAAAGACACCCCAGGTTTTCTGAGTATGAACTCAGGGTCATGGTGGAGGAAATCGTACGGGTAGGGCCACAGCTCTTCGGAACACAGGTGCAGCACACCTCCATTGCCAGGAAGATGGAGCTATGGAGCAGAATAGTCGACAGGGTCAACGCTGTGGGACAGCACCCAAGAAATAGGGACGACATCAGGAAGCGGTGGAACGACCTACGGGGGAAGGTGCGTTCAATGGTATCCAGGCACAACATCGCGGTTCAGCGGACCGGCGGCGGTCCACCACCTCCTCCCCCAGAATTTACAACATGGGAGGAGCAGGTCTTGGCGATCCTGCATCCTGAGGGCCTCGCAGGAGTATCTGGAGGAATGGACTCTGGTAAGTCTCATCTTCACTACTTCATCTCCCCCACCCCACCAGCATGCCAACCCATACACCCACCCACACCCTCACACCATCACACCTACTCCTTGCAAATGTCTCACCATCAGAAACCACCCATCCCAACCCCAAGCCCTGCATGCGACCACAAAGCATGGACACTCATCACCAAAGCATGCCCACTGCACATCCCCACCCCCCACCAAACCACCGTCACAAAAGCCCCCACACAGGAATGCAAGCACTGGGGTACACGGGCACCCACCCATTGCACGCTAATGCACACACAGATGCAATAACCATCCCTTTATACCCCTGCAGGACCCGAACGCCACGTCACCGCGCAGAGGGTCCACAAATGTCCACTCCACCCCCAGAAGAGGCCCACAGTGATGACAGCACCTCCGTCGACCTGGATCTAGATGACCAGCCCGGCCCATCGGGGACCTCGGGACAGTCGGTTCCCCGCAGACAGCCACAGGCCACAGCAGACCTTCCCCCCTCTGGGAACACAAGCACAGCACCCACCCAGCGGGCCCATACCTCTGTCCCCAGGACACGTCAATCAGCGGTGTGTCCACCACTACAGGGCACCCAGGTTAACCCACCACCCCAACAACAACAGGGACCTGGGGGCAGTGGTAGTGGGCACACGGTCCAGGGGACAGAGGCCCAGGGAAACAGGGGAACTGGGAGGGCTGCTGTGCGACAGGGGGGGGGACAGCCCAGGGAACCCACTCTCCACGAGCCCCTCTCCTCCATCATGGGAGCCTACCATCATTCCCAGGAGACGATGGCGACGGTACTGGCCAGGTTTCAGGAGATCCAGCTCCTGCAGAAGGAGCAGTATTTGGGGTTCAGGGAGGAACTACGAACCATCAGTTCCGCCCTGGGCATCATTGTAGGAGCTCTGAATCTGGTAGTCACCACATTGTGGTGCCCCTGCCTTCACAGCTCAGGAGTTGGAGAAACTTGTGGATGGGGTCCTCCCCCAGTACGCGCCACTCTTCGGTCCTCCAGACCGACAGGTTAGTACTGAGGGAGCATGCTTTATGGACAATGCCTGTGTTGAGTGGGGTGGATGAAAGATGGTGGGGAGGGGAGCGATTGAGGCATGCATCAAATGACGGTGAGAGCATGTGCCACATGGCAAGGGTAGGGATGGGGGGCCACTCACATTGAATATGCAGAAGGTGATGACTATTTTTCTCCCCCCGTATATTTCACATAGGTCAGCGCCCACCAGAAGATCGATATTTGGCGTGCCATCGCCAAGGACGTCTGGACCCTGGGGGTCCACCACAGACGGGGCACCCACTGCCGGAAGAGATGGGAGGACATCCGCCACTGGAGCAGGAAGACGGCGGAGGCTCAGCTGGGAATGGCCTCTCAACGTGAGAGGGGTGCCAGTCGGACTTTGACCCCCCTGATGTCCCGGATCCTGGCGGTGGCCTACCCCGATTTGGATGGGCGCGTGAGGACATCACAGCAGATACAAGGGGGTGAGTACACTCTCATTCTGTTGACTTTGCGCGCAGTGGAGGTGTCTGGGTGGGGGAGGAGGGCTGTGGGTATCCCTAGGCCAGGGCGATTTCTGTAGGCTAGGCCCCTCCGTAAGGCATGGCCCTGTGCCCCCGCACCCCACCTCTGTAGGGTGCCTAGTACAGCTATTCATGGCCCTGTGTCATCTATGTGTGCAGATGTCGTCCATAGGCTTGTAGGCCAAGTCCCACGGATTGAATAGTCGACCCCAAGTGCGTGGCATAGTGCAGGGGGCTTCTGTGTCTGTCCTGTCCGCCAACGGTGTCGCCAATGCATGCACTCAACATGTCTTTATTTTCTCCCCCCCCCCCCCTTTTTGTGGTCTTCCTGTTCATGTGTGCATTAGCATCATCAGGCGGAGGAGAAGTGGCATCGGAGCACGAGGGAGCTGCTTCCCACATGGCCATGGAGGGCCATGCAACGGACTCCGAATTCACCAGTGGGACAGAGGGCGAGGGGAACTCCACAGCGGGGACTCGGGCAGACATCAGTGACACCGACTCATCCTCTGAAGGGAGCTCCCTTGTGGTGGCGGCAACATCTGTGCCCCCCGCAACAACAGGTACAGCCGCCACCCACCGCACCAGCACCGCCCTCCCAGCAGCCTCTCAGCGTTTGCCCCGTGCCTGCTCACCCAGGAAGGTGGGCATCTCCTTCGCCCCAGGCACCTCAGGCCCTGCCCCAGTCACCCCTGCTGCCCTCAGTGAGGAGGTCATTGACCTCCTGAGGACGCTCACTGTTGGGCAGTCTACCATTTTGAATGCCATCCGGGGTGTAGAAAAGGAGGTGCACCAGAGTAATGCATACCTGGAGGGCATTTATTCTGGTCAGGCTGCCCTTCAGCGATCGTTCCAGACTCTGGCCTCAGCACTGATGGCAGCCATTGTCCCTGTCTCTAGCCTCCCCCCTCCAACTTCCTCCACCCATACCCTATCACCTGTACCTCTGCCTATCCCAGACACACCATCAGACCAGCCTGCACACACCTCAACACCCAAGGGAAGCTCAGGCAAACATAAGCACCACACATCACACAGGCATTCACCCAAGCAACATCCACATACAGACATACCAACACCCACTGCCTCCACTGTGTCCCCCTCCTCCTCGTCTCCCTCCTCCCTCCCTGTCACGTCTCCACTCAAACCTGCATGCACAACATCTTCAGCCACTACGTCCCTCAGCAGCACACACACCAAAACACCCCGCACACGTGCAGTCACCACCCCCACTGCCATTTACACATCCCCTGTGTCCTCTCCCAGTGTGTCTGTGACCCCCTCTTCCAAGATACACAAACGCAGGCAGCCACCCACCCAACAGCCATCCACCTCGCGACAGCCTCCAGCCCAAGCACCTGCACCCAAAGACACCAAACTTACAACTCCTACAACCACAACCTCTTCCTCCACTCCCATACCCACTACACCTACCCGTCCCACTGCTCCCAAAAAGTTTTTCCTGTCTAAACTCAACCTCTTTCCACCAACTCCCCCACCCCGTCCATGTCATAGGACTATAGTCAGCACCTCAGCCACGACGAAACCGGCCCCTGTCATCACAGTCTGCCATGGACTGTGGAGTGCCCCACCCTCCAGGGCAGCCAGTTCGGTACGAAGCCAAGGCACGGGCAGCCCACCCCCGGAGAAACATCCCAAGATAGGCAGTGGCTGGCGCGAGAGGGTGAAAACACCAGGGACTAAAACCCCTACCTTGGCTCCGGCAGGAAGTGTGGAGACAGCTGGTACACCGCCCAAGGTGGGGAAGGGCCACAGGTGATCAGGGAAGGCTGGGAAGGGCAGCACGCCCGACAACACCGCCATCAGCCCAGCTGGCCAGGAGGGCCCCGCCAGCCCCATCCCAGGTGGGCAGGAGGCCACCAACAGGCACAGCTGCCCAGGAGGGCCCCGCCAGCCATAGGACAGATGGGCAGGAGGGCCCCGCCAGCCACAGGACATGTGGCAAATGACCTCTCCGCCATGGCCGGTTCCGCTGAACTGGGCCCTTCAACTCAAGCACTGCTGCACTGGGCCTTTCATCTCAAGCACCGCTGAACTGGGCCCTTCATCTCAAGCACCGCTGAACTGGGCACCGCCGTCTCAAGCACCGCTGCACTGGGCCCTTCATCTCAAGCACCGCTGAACTGGGCCCTTCCTCTCAAGCACCACTGAACTGGGCACCGCCGTCTCAAGCACCGCTGCACTGGGCACCGCCGTCTCAAGCACCGCTGCAGTGGGCCCTTCATCTCAAGCACCGCTGAACTGGGCCCTTCATCTCAAGCACTGCTGCACTGGGCCCTTCATCTCAAGCACCGCTGAGCTGGGCCCTTCATCTCAAGCACCGTTGCACTGGGCCCTTCATCTCAAGCACAGCTGAACTGGGCACCGCTGTCTCAAGCACCGCTGTACTGGGCCCTTCATCTCAAGCACCGCTGAACTGGGTACCGCCGTCTCAAGCACCGCTGCACTGGGCCCTTCATCTCAAGCACCGCTGAACTGGGCCCTTCATCTCAAGCACCGCTGAACTAGGCACCGCCGTCTCAAGCACCGCTGCACTAGGCACCGCCGTCTCAAGCACCGCTGCACTGGGCCCTTCATCTCATGCACCGCTGAACTGGGCCCTTCATCTCAAGCACCGCTGAACTGGGCCCTTCATCTCAAGCACCGTTGCACTGGGCCCTTCATCTCAAGCACAGCTGAACTGGGCACCGCTGTCTCAAGCACCGCTGCACTGGGCCCTTCATCTCAAGCACCGCTGAACTGGGCACCGCCGTCTCAAGCACCGCTGCACTGGGCCCTTCATCTCAAGCACCGCTGAACTGGGCCCTTCATCTCAAGCACCGTTGCACTGGGCCCTTCATCTCAAGCACAGCTGAACTGGGCACCGCTGTCTCAAGCACCGCTGCACTGGGCCCTTCATCTCAAGCACCGCTGAACTGGGCCCTTCATCTCAAGCACCGCTGAACTAGGCACCACCGTCTCAAGCACCGCTGCACTGGGCACCGCCGTCTCAAGCACCGCTGCACTGGGCCCTTCATCTCATGCACCGCTGAACTGGGCCCTTCATCTCAAGCACCGCTGCACTGGGCCTTTCATCTCAAGCACCGCTGAACTGGGCACCGCCGTCTCAAGCACCGCTGCACTGGGCACCGCCGTCTCAAGCACCGCTGCACTGGGCCCTTCATCTCAAGTACCGCTGGCCCATGAGCGGCAGGGGCTGGCCCGCATCTGTGTCGGGCAGGGCTGCACGAAGCACTCTGGGCACCAGGCCCCCTCCAGAACCAGTGGAGACTGTTATCCACTTGTGAGACTGTGGCTTTGCACTCCCCAGGATGTAACAGTGGGCAGCCCACCCACTGTCTGGACTTGTGAGACTGTGGCTTTGCACTCCCCAGGATGTAACAGTGGGCAGCCCACCCACTGTCTGGACTTGTGAGACTGTGGCTTTGAACTCCCCAGGATTGAACAGTGGGCATGGAGGCCCCTTGTGGATCTGGCGTCGTGCACTCATCTGGCTGAAGTGCCCCCTCTTCCCTTCCCCCTGAGGTGCCTGTAGTTTTTCTATATGATTCCCCTGCAGTGTTCTCTCCGTTGGAGTCAGGTTTCCTGTGTGGGCTTTGCCCATGTGATTTGGGCCCAGTGGTCCACGAACAATGCCTGCTACAATGCTTGGACTTGTACATTTATGTATATAGGAGTTTTTGATGTGTATATATATTTTTTGGGCAGTAATACAATATATTCCAATGTTTAGAATCATTTCCTTTTGTCTTTGCATTATTCCGGGGGGTTTGGGGGGTGTCACTTTGATGTGTTGCTATGCATTGATGTGTGTGTTGTAGTGGGTGAGGGTGGGTGTGTTGCGTACGTGTGTACCCGTGATAATTTCCCCTCCCCCCTCCCCTGTGTCGTAGGTGCAGTACTCACCGTTGTCTTCTGCGCCGGCGTTCAAGCTCCTGGTAGAGGAGCAGGTACACTATCGCTGGGAGTATGTGGAGTTCGGGTTCCATGCTGTCCTGATTCCTTGTGGGCTGTATGGAGGTGAGCGTTTTCCCTTCGAAATGGCTGTTTCCGCCGTGTTTTTATCGGCGGGGCTACCGCCCCGGAAAAGGTGGCGGATTGGTAGGTTGTGATACAGTGGGTGGTACATTGTCTCCCGCCTGTCTGCTGGCGGTGACCGCTGCGCTGTTTGTTTGTACCGCCGTGGCGGGCGCTGTGTTGATGTGGCGGTCGCTGTTGGCGGTTTCCACCAGGGTCGGAATTCCTTTTTTTTTTCCGCCAGCCTGTTTGCGATTTGGCCGCCGCTTTAACACCGACCGCCAGGGTTGGAATGACCACCTCAGTGTCTACTGACTGAATGAAAGTATGGTGATCGAATAATCTTTTCAACTCCACTTTGAAAGCTGTATAATTAAACAACAATGGATCATCTCTTTCAACTAAGGAAATAGACCAAGTCGTTGATGTGCCCCCCAGATATGACAAATAGAATGCTACCTTTCGTTACTCATTTGGAAAACAGGCTGTTTTACACATGAAGTGTTATTGACACTAATTTATAAGGACAGAGGAATGTTTGGAGGAGTAGTGACATGAATCACAGGGGTGCCAGAATCCCAACCTGTTCCAGCAACTGGAAACTGAGAAAAAGTGTATTCCAAAGATTTTCCTGTCCGACCCATAATCTGAATAATAGGACCTGTGATGGCTGCTCCCTGTAAGGCATCCACTCTCTGTGATAATAAAATGAGTTTCTTTTAAATTGCGAATCATATGAGCTAAGTCAGCTAAGGAAAAAACAAAGGACAACACTGAAGCCAGGCAAGTGTTTGGCCACCAGAGAGGATATCCTCCATGACGAGTGGCCTTCAGCGGTGTAGCGCACAGTCTTGAAGGCTAGGCACTCCAACTCTTAAAGGAACCACATGCCTGTGAGCCTGCATTCAGGCAATCCTCACACCTCCGGGGGTTGGTGAGACTCTGTAGGAAAAACTATAAACAAGCTATTCTGCACAGGAAGGAGGCTATTAACCTAATTGGTGCATGTGTCAGTCAATGGCCAAAACACGGACACCCTCCCTGGTGCGGGCCATGAATAGTCTGGAGGATTTTTTAAAATAACCTGGGGAGATGTGGAATAGCTTCAGTGTCCCCCCTGTCCACCTCCCATCAATCTGTGACGTCAGCGTGCTGATGTTATACTTTTCCCCACCAGAGGATCGGAGGAGAAGGTGAGCATCCTCTCCCCACCCCGGTGGGGGGAAAAAGGTCAAAACAGCCTCCACAGATCCATGGGAGACATTGGTAGAAAGGGGAAAGTCTCCCCATTCCATTGATTATTTCCTGGCACCATTTCCTGCCCTTGGATCACAGTGCAGCTGCCATCCACGGCCAAGAAATGGCCTTGGCCCCTGGGATTTTGTTTGGGGGGGTTGGGTCATGTGCAAGTGGGCTGCCCCTCCTGTTGGATGTAGGAAAGTACCATCTTGACTGGCATGTTACCCCCATTTTTACATGTATGTCAGTTTGTTTTTTCCTGTCTCATTGAGATCCTGCTAGTTGTGGCCTGAATGTGTATACCTGTGTAGTGACTAACTGTGTCACTGAGGCTCTGCTAATCAGAACCTCAGGGCTTATGCTCTCTCTGCCTTTAAATTTGTCACTACAGGCTAGTGACCACTTTTACCAATTTCAATTGGCATATTGGAACACCCTTATAATTCCTAGCATATGGTACCTAGGTACCCAGGGAATTGGGATTCTAGGAGATCCCTATGTGCTGCAGCATTTCTTTTGCCACCCATAAAGAGCTCAGACAAACCTTTACACAGGACTGCCATTGCAACCTGAGTGAAATAACGCACAAGTTATTTCACCGCCATTTTCACTGCACTTAAGGAACTTGTAAGTCACCTATATGTCTAACCTTCACTTGCTGAAGGTTAGGTGTAAAGGGCCAGATGTAGAAAGCCTTGTACACGTCGCAAACTGCGAAAAACGCAGTTTGCGACGTGCAAAAGGCCTAACGCGATGCACCACCTGAAATTGCAAGTCGGTACCGACTCGCAATTTGAGGCTGCGACTCGCAAATAGGAAGGGGTGTTCCCTTCCTATTTGCGACCGCATCGCCATGCTGAGTTGCTTTGTGACTGCGAATGCGGTCGCAAACCAACTCGCACTTACCACCCACTTGAAGTGGGTGGTAACTCATTTGCAAAAGGGAAGAGGTCCCCATGCGACCCCTTCCCCTTTGTGAATGGCGAAAAAAAAAAATTTTCAGAGCAGGCAGTGATCCTATGGACCACTGCCTACTCTGAAAAAACCAAAACCAAATGGTTTCGGAAGTTTTTCTTTTTGCAACTCGTTTTCCTTTAAGGAAAACGGGCTGCAAAAAGAAAAAAAAAACTGCTTTATTAAAAAAGCAGTCACAGACATGGAGGTCTGCTGTCTCCAGCAGGCCACCATCCCTGTGAGTGCATGGACTCGCTATGGGGTCGCAAACTGCGACCCACCTCATTAATATTCATGAGGTGGGTCTTTGCGACCCCATAGCGAGTCGCAGAAGGTGTCTGAAACACCTTTCTGCATTTGGTATTGCGAGTTGCAATTTGCGAGTCGCTGTGACTCGCAAATTGCAAGTCGCAAAATTATACTTACCTACATCTGGCCCAAAGTTACTAGGTGTGAGGGCACCCTTGCACTATCAAAGGTGCCCCCACATCGTTCAGGGCCATTTCTCTGAATTTTGAGGGGACACCATTACAGGTGTGCACTACATATAGGTCAATACTTATATGTAGCTTTACATTGGTAACTCCGAACATGGCCATGTAACATGTCTAAGATAATGGAATTGTCCCCCAATGCCAAATCTGGAATTGGGGAGCCAATTCCATGCATTCCAGGGGCTCCACTAAGGACCCCGGGTACTGCCAAACCAGCTCTCTGGGGTTTTCTCTGAATCTACCGCTGCTGTCACTCCACAGACAGTGTTCTGCCCTCCTGGGGTCTGGGCAGCCCAGTACCGGGAAGGCAGAACAAAGAATTTCATCTGAGAGAGGGTGTTACACCATCTCCCTTTGGAAATAGGTGTTAAAGGCTGGGAGGGGTAGCCTCTCCCAGCCTCTGGAAATGCTTTGAAGGGCACAGATGGTGCCTTCCTTGCATAACCCAGTCAACACCGGTTTAGGGAACCCCAAATCCCTGCTCTGGTGCAAAACTGGACGAAGGAAAGGGGAGTGACCACTCCCCTGTCCATCACCACCCCTAGGGTGGTGCCCAGAGCTCCTCCAGTGTGTCCTAGACCTCTGCCATCTTGTTTCCAGAGGTGTGAGGGCATTCTCGAGGTCTCTGAGTGGCCAGTGTCCGCAGGTGACTTCAGAGACCCCTCCTGAAAGGTGCTTACCTGACTAGGTGGCCAATCCTCCTCTGAGGGCTATTTAGGGTCTCTCCAGTGGGCTTTTCCTCAGATAACGACTTGCAAGAATTCACCAGATCTCCTCTGCACCTCTCTCTTTGACTTCTGCCAAGGATCGACCGCTGACTGCTCCAGTACGCCTGCAAAACTGCAAAAAAGTAGCAAGAAGACTACCAGTGACATTGTAGTGCCAGCTTTCTCGACTGTTTCCTGGTGGTGCATGCTCTGGGGGCTGCCTGCCTTAACCCTAAACTGAAAGCCATGAAGAAGTCTCCTATGGGTCAGTGGAATCTTCCCCCGGCTTCAGCAGGCACCAAACCTCAGCTTCACCAGTACTCTGGGACCCCTCTCATCCTGATGAGCGAGGCCCCTGGAACACAGGTGGTGTACCCAAGTGACCCAGACTTTCTAGTGGTCCAATTTTCCGAATTTGGAGGAGGTAAGTCCTTGCCTCCCCTTCCTAGACAGTAATCCTGTGCACTGCATGTTCCGCAGCTACAAGCGCTTCTGTGCACATTTCCAAGAAATCCTGGATGCACAGCTGAGCGTAGGTCCCCAGCACTCCATCACGTGATGCTCAGCCCCCTGAGTTGATCTCTGGTGTCATGGGACCTCCTTTTGCAGTGTTGAGATGACCACCATGTTTAGTCTTCTTGAACCCATGTTCAAGGACTTCTGCGGGTGCTTCCTGCGTGTGCATGGCTCTCTACATTGCTGAGGGTCCCCTCTGTCTCCTCTCCCAAGTGGCGACATCCTGGTCCTTCTTGGGCCCGGGCAGCACCCTTTTTCTCCAGCAGCTACTCTTGCAGCTAGTAAGGCTTATTTGCGGTATTTTGCCTAGGAAGCAACTCTGCATCCTCCAGCACACCGTGGGACATCTTCTGCACATAGGAGAACTTCCTACCTCTTTTCGTTGTTGCAGAATCTTCAGCTTCTTCCATCTGGAGGCAGACATTTTGCAACTTCATCTGGGGTTTAGTGGGCTCCTGACCCCCCGGACACTTTAGCGACTCTTGGACTTGGTCCCCTTCCTTTACAGGTCTTCAGGTCCAGGAATTCATCTTCAGTGCTTTGCAGTCTGTTGTGGTCCTTGCAAAATCCTTTATCATGACTTTAGTGTGTTTCTGGGGGAATAGTAGTAATTTACTCCTACTTTCCAGGGTCTTGGGGTGGGGTACCTTTGACACCCTTAGTGTTTTCTTACACTCCCAGCGACCATCTACACACTACACCACCCTAGGGGTCTATTTGTGGTACGCACTCCACTTACTTAGTATAGAGTTTGTATTGCCCCTAGGCCTATTGCATCCTATTGTATCCTATTGTATTCTACAGTGTTTGCACTACTTTCTGACTGTTTTACTTACCTGATTTGGTTTGTTGTGTATATTTTGTGTAATTTACTTACCTCCTAAGGGAGTATATCTGCTGAGATATTTTTGGCACATTGTCACTAAAAGTACCTTTTATTTTGAGTAACTATGAGTATTGTCTTTCTTATATTATAGTACCTATATGATATAAGTGGTATTGTATGAGCTTTGCATGTCTCCTAGTTCAGCCTTGGCTGCTCTGCTATAGCTACCTCTATCAGCCCAAGCTGCTAGAACACTACCACTCTACTAATAAGGGATAAATGGACCTGGCACAAGGTGTAAGTACCATTGGTACCCACTATAAGCCAGGCCAGACTCCCACAATGGAGCATTACTTTTATTAAAAGAAGTGATTTTCTCCCCAGGGGGTGATCACATCCCCAGGGGCTGAAAAAAAGAATAAATTTTTTTTGTAAAATAAAATGGCGGGTTGGCCCTCCTGGCAGTGGCCGACCCCGATGTCTGCATAATTGTCGCTTTTATATGTGTGGGGTTGTGTTCTGCCCCCAGAGAAACCACATGTATAAAAAAAAAAGTGATAAGAGAGAGACTGACTCTCTATATACAGAGAGAGGAGATCTCTCCCTCTCTATCTCTCTCTCTCTCTCTCTCTATATATATATATATATATATATATATATATATATATACACATATATAGAGAGAGAGAGCTCTATCTATCTATATATATTGAATTAAATGAATGAATCTTTATTGTACAGTTAACAAACACCATTACAAAAATATACATGTAAAATACATAAATGTTACAACGTCTTAAAAGAAAATGCGGTTTAAAAGGCAGATTCTAAACATGGACTCAATCTATAACGAAACCCATACACCGATTAGTTGAGATTCACAATATAAGATTCTGTTCTCTCATTTACTAAAAATGTCTTCTCTGTCTCCTTCAGAAATTTCACCATATGAGAATTCAAAACTGGAATCATCTGGTTTTAGACATGCCATTACTGTTTGTCTACATGTTTGTGCACCACGATGATTAAAAAGAGATTTAAACAAGCATTTTTTTCTTGCACTAAGGCCAGGCAAAGACATAGAAAATGTATCAAATTCCTCTTCCCATATTTACATAACCTGCAACTCTCATTCAAGCTCACCCTTCCTCTTGAGTAATCATTGTTATCACCTAGCAGCTTCTCTAATCAAAAATGCAAGAATCCCATTTTTAGAACAGGGGACCAGCCTACTTCAAAATACAGCCGATGTCGAAGGAGTTTATAATAATTGAACACCCCCATGCATGTGATTATTTGATAATGTTTCTCTATCTTTCAATAAGGATAGCCTCTTCAAATTACTATTTACTACTATTTTAAAACATGCTACTGATAAATCACTTTCCCAACTTTCATGCAACCCTGAATCATTTATTGCCAGATCCAAGTAAAGTGAAGTGGGATAGCCACTATTTCTTTGAAGGTCTTGCCACAACACCTGGCACAGATCGTTCCTCTTGTTTGTTTTTATTCGGTACCAGATTTTCAAGTAGACCTCTTTTCTGACTATTATCTGGGTAACTGACCCGAACTCTAAACATATTTGAGCCAGCGATGCGTTTGGCGGCAAGAGAAATAGATGCCTCTATAATTTTATTATAATTGCATTTAAACATACTGTATCAAGCCCACACAGTGCAACACTACTGTAAGTTAAGGTAGGTGCAAATTTGGCTGATATCACTTTTAATAAAGGTAGAATGCTAGGGTCATTCAAGGATCTTTTTAAGGTTGAAAGTGCTAAACGCAGTGGTATATCTTTTCTTCTTAGTTCTTCGTTATGTTGGATAAAAGATCCCCGTTCATCAAACAGTACTCCCAAATATCAATCCGATTTGGCTAGCTCCACCTGTTCTCTGTTCAGGAAGCATCTATGCTTTTTATTTGTCCCCCGGCTACGTTCCATTACCTTAGTCTGTTTTAAATTTATTGTAAGCCCATTTTCCTTTAAATAATCTAATAACCTTCCCAATATTCTTTGTAGCTCATTCCGTGTTTGGCTTATAAGAACAACACCATCTGTGTGAAGCAGATTAGATATAGAAATCTGGCCTAGTCTTGATGAATGTGACTTTACTACTTTGAGTTCATGTGACAAATCTGTTAAAAACAAGTTAAATAGATAGGACGCCAGGACCCAGCCTTGTTTTAGTCCCTAAAAGGTATATATTTTCCTTGACAAGAAAGATCTGTCCCCAATCCTCACCCAAGTATCAGTGTACACGAGCTGAATAGCTTTAGGAAGACCAGATGGGATACCCAATGCTGTAAGTGTTTTCCAAAGTAAATTCCGATTCATATGATTGAAAGCTGATTTAAAATCAACAAAACAAAGGTACCTTGGTTGCTTCTTAAAAATGTGCTAATCCATTAGCAGGGACAATGTTAAAATATTAATTTATGTTCCAACTCCTTGTGTAAACCCTGTTTGGTTTAGTGTAACGATCTTTCTATCTATTGCCCAATCACGCAATTCACCCAGTAATAGGCTAGCAAAATACTTTGCTTGTATATCTTGGAGCATTATCAGCCAGTAATTTTTTGGTAAATCCCTATAACCTGTATTGTATATGGTTTATTTTGAACCCCTGCCATGAATCTGGCACTATCTGATGCTGTAACACACAGTTATAAACTGTAGTTAGTACTGGTACCCATAGTTCTATATTTGATGAGTCAAGGCTTGGGGTAGCCCATGTGGTCCCAGGGCACCATCTTGCCTGGAACTTAACATTATTTTCTTTATCTGATTCTCCAGGAAGCTATCTATAACAGAAACTGTAGTTTCTAATCCCTCTTCCTGATATTCTCATTTTTAAGTTCTTCTACTCACATCCCAATTGATGATAATTTAAATGATTCTTTTAAAAATGTTACCAATGTCTGTTCTGCCATATTGGAATTAATTACTGAGCTTTGTGGGTGGTTTATTCCATTTACAATTTTCTAAAAGTATAGCATTTTGCCCCAAAAATGATCATTTACTTTCCTTTTTCTTCCCAGACCAATCTTTGCAAGCTCCTATTTCATTTACCGAAGGCGCAACGTAGATCTCTATTTTGTGGATCTTTCCTAATATTCTTTTGCAGTACTTTCCACTTTTTCCTAGCCTCTGAGCAGAAATGGATAGTTTTATTCTACCCCTGGCTCCCTGCACTAACCTTTCTTGAAGGAGGTTGTGGGGCCTCTTTGCTACTCCTTTTTTCTTTATTCTATTAAGAAAATGTGCCCACTGTTTAACTTTATTAACATATCTGCTAACTAAAATGTAATTACTAATCTTTCAACAAATGTCTTACTTTGGGCATCGAAAATACTAGACCATATCAGCCTTCGATAATTTATTATAGTATGTTCCTCAAACAACAAGGGTGCCTGTTGAAGATGCAGTACTTGCACTGAAAGCATGATTCTTGGCTGCCCATGGTCACTACTCAGTGTTTTATTTATACTAAAAGATTTTACCCTATCCCAGAGAGCTTGCGTTACCATTGTGTAGTCTATTATGGAGTATGTGGTAGCTGAATAATAAGTCCACTCCGGTGGACTATCTGATTAAAACCTCCACATTGAGGACTCCCATACCGAAAGACTCCAAGTCCTTTACTAAGGTATTCGCCCTTTTATCATATGTTCTTCTCATAGGGCCCTTGTTCATTTGGGGGGGAAAATGACCAGATATAATCTTGCTGGATTACCTGTTCTTCACGCTCAAAACAGCGTATCAAATCCATATCTATATATAAATATAAATATATATATATAAATACATATATATATATATATATATATTTATCACTTTGTTTTATAAATGAATGGTTTTCCTGGGGGCAGCGATCATCCCAGAGGGAAACTACACATAACACATATATTAAATAAAAGTGATATAGAGAGAGAGAGCCTCTCACTCTATATATACCTATCTATCTATATACATATATATATATATATATATATATATATATATATAGAGAGAGAGAGAGAGATTGAGCGAAGGGTAATTTTATATGAGAGATATAACTATATATGAACATAATTGAGAGAGCGCGAGAGAGAGAGAGAGACAGTGAGAGATAAAAATATATATATATGTATATACACATATATATATACATAAATATATATATATATATGTATATATATATATATATATATATATATATATATATATATATATATATATATATATATATGTGTATCTTTCAGGCATAGATAGCTGTCAGGAAGCAATACAAATGTCAAGATAACCCTTATGATTATCTTCCTGCTAGAGAAACAGATCTGACTTTTGTCTAGTCACAGTTTACGCCATAAAGTAGTGCAGAAGGTTTATATGTCTGCTGCAAAGAACAGATCTGTATTTTATGTGAATAGCTGAGTGGATTGGTAAAGCCAGCTGTTACCTGCAAATGAAATGTATGTCCGAGGGAGGCTATGGAGAGATGAAGGGCACTTTTGCTGGGTAGTAGTGAGGGAATACAAGGAGGAGGTCATGGGACGGGAATGCCAACATGATTGTCACACTGGGTGCTACTAGCAGTAAAGGCTGTGATGATGGTTATGTGGCAAGGTAAAGTTATTACTTGTGTCTTGTTTGTTTTTGTCATTGTCTGTAGTTAACCTGCTGATTGAAGGAAGAAGCAAAGGTAACGTATATTGTTGCACTCATCACACATACTCACACACACACACACACACACACATACACACCAGCAATTTTGCTGACAACATAACTGCCTTCTATGTAGGTGACTGTTTTCAAGGGACAGTTTAGTCGGTCTCGTTGTATGACTGCTGCTGAAGCCATAACTCGGGTTATGGCGGATAGCTCTGAGTCAGGATCAGAGACTGAGACAGCAGATCCTGAGACATCATCTGAGGGAGAGAACAATGGAGCAGAATCTGGGAGTGATTTTTCAGTTGACAGAGTCCCATACAATGACACCTCTTTCAGTGATTCTGAGGGAGACGATGAGAACTGTTGTGCTGTCCCTTCACAAGCACAGTCTCTACAGCAGAACAACAGCAGGTCAGCCCAGCCCTATTTAGTTCAGCCGCAAACATCTCCTTTTACTGGTGACCCTGAATGTATGGTTGATACAACTAACTTTTTGCCAGTCAACTATGTCCATCTCTTTTTGGATGTTGACTTTCTTCAACAAAGTGTGCGGCAAACAAATTTGTGTGCAGAGTAATTTCTGAGGGAGCATGGAGGCACTCTAGGGCCCCATTCTAGGGCTTGCCCATGGACTCCCACTTCACTGGCAGAGTTGAAGATAATTTGGGCCTTATGCTCAAAATGGGGTTAGTGCAGGATCCCACCTTGCAGTCCTACTGGACCCCACTCCCATATTCGTACTGTACAGGAAGGATAGTTTTTTGCTGCATAGCAATGACAATTCTGCTGCTTTGCCCTGAGACTATCTAGGCCATGACAGGTTGCTCAAAATTCGGCATGTCATGGAACATTTGTCTGCCAGGGTTCCAGAGAGCTGTACTCCTGGAAAGAATATAGCACTTGATGAGTACTTGATCCTGTACAAAGAGTACTGCTGCCCAAACAGTACATTGCAAACAAAAGAGCTCACTATGACATCAATCTGTGCATGCTGTGTGAGAGTTCTTCTGGCTATGTGTACAGCGTGAGAGTGTATACAGGGAAGAACTCCATGCTAAACCCTGTAGGTTGCCCTCCCATGTTATGGGTTACAGAGAAGATTGTCCAGCCACTCCTTAACAAGGTTATAACCTTTAGGTGGACAATTTCTATACAGGAGTAGAGCTGTTCAGTGAGCTCTATAAAGCTGGCACTGTGGCCTGTGGTACAGATTTTTGTCACTGCAAATTATTCCTGCAAGAGCTTGTTTGCAAGAAGGTTCAGAACTCCCAAAGTATTGCATTGCATTCCAATGAACTGCTCGCAGTCAAGTTCTCGGATAGGCGTGATGTATATCTGCTCTCTACAATTTATGATGAGAGCACTTCCCCCATCATGGTTTTGGGTCGGATGGCCGATGTCCACAAACCCACCTGTATATTTGATTACAATGAGTACCTGAACGGAGTGGACAAGAACTACCAGGTTCTTCAACCATACAATGTGTGTCGTAAAACTTATACTTGGTACAAGAAACTGTTTACTCACCTGTACCAGATGGCAACATACAATGCATATTTTGTTTATTGTCAGACAACCATAGGAAGACTCATGTGTTCCCTTTACTTCCAGTTGTCTGTGATTGAAAGCCTCACTGCTGTTACAGAAGCAGCAGCCTCCACTTCATATGTTCTGGAAGATGTGGCAAGGCTGCAAAAGCGACACTTTGTTGATCACATTCCTGAAACACCCAAAAAGGATTGTCCATGTTGTCACTGTAAAATGTGCGCAAAGCATGGACAGCAGCAGGAGAGTCGTTATTACTGTCCCAAGTGCCCATCTCAGCCAGGCCTCTGTTTTCCTACTTGCTTTATGTTGTATCATACTAAGGCAAAGTTCTGGAAAATCGACTATGGTGGAGCTGCCATTGGGTAAACCTTTCAGTGGATGTGCATGGATACCTAATGTCCATGGGCCACTGCTTCGTTTGGCAAGCAGCCACAGAAAACATAGTAGACAAGACATATGCTACATTGTCACGGAGTACCATGTGTGGCAAAATGACTGAATTTTGAAGGGGTTGTTAGGGAACTTATGTATGCTACACAAGAATCACCCTGATTGCCAACAACATATGGAACATGTGGAACATATTCACCAACATTTCTACTTGTTTGAAAGTGTGCAAACTCAATTTGTAGATTCTCTTTCAAAGCAACAGTAGAAGTGTTGGTGACTGAGTCCCACAGGATATTTGTTTGTGCTTTTTACTTTAGAAACCTTAGGTAGAATTCACCATCATGTCTGTGTTAGTTTCAACAGTAGATATGCTCGCTCAGTTCAAGAAATAGGCCTTACGAGGCATAATCGGACACCGCCAACTTACATCCACAAACTGGAGGGAGTTGGATTTAGCACAGTTAATGCGCTGATGGCGCATGAAAGGCATGTTTTCTTGAGCTTCAAGTAGCTAATGGGGGAAGGCATTAGTATAGGTTCCTTCCACGGATGTGTGGTGTGTGTGGATTCTGCAATGTTTTTACCCTGCAAAGGTTAAACATTGATTAAAAACACTATTTTCCCTTGCTTATCCATCATGTAAACTACAGGAACATGCAGGGATCCACAAAAATCCTAATACACATTGTTTCCCCACTGATAAAAACACAACCCCACTTGTGTGTCTGTGCCTAGTGTCCGAATCAGGAATGGATCACATCAGGGTCAACAGTAGCCCTCATGCAAGGACTAACACTGACCCTTGTGTGATCCATTCCTGTCACAGGTACTTGGCCCAGGCACACCAGTGGGGTATCATTTTTATCGGGACCAGTTGGGATTCGCTAGGTGGTAAGATGTTTGTGGATCCATGCACATTCCTGTAGTTTACATCGAAGAAATGCAAGGAAAAATAGTGTTTTTGTTCAACGTTTCACTTTTGCAGGGTATTCTGGGTAAAAAAAAACCTTTGGGGAATCCACACAAGCCACACCTCCATGGACTCTCCTGGGTTAGAAATGTCTGGGATTGGTAGGTTTCTCTAAATGGTTCCAGATCCCTGGACTAAAGAGTACACTCACCTTAGCTATCATTGTCGCCAAAGTACGTTTTGGGCCCATCCCTGTTGCAGGAACTTGGACTACGCAAATAAGTGAGGTACCATTTTGATCGGGAGACTTGGGGGCATGCTGGATGGAAGGAAGTTTGTGGCTCCCCTCAGATTCTAGAACTTTGCATCGCTGAAATGTGAGGAAAATGTGTTTTTAGAAAAATATTGAGGTTTGCAAAGGATTCTGGGTAATAGAACCTGGTGAGAGCCCCACAAGTCACCCCATTCTGGATTCCTGAAGGTGTTTAGTTTTAAAAAATGTAGAAGTTTGCTAGATTTCCTAAGGTGCCGGCTGAGCTAGAGTCCAAAATCCACAACTAGGCACTTTGCCAAAACACATTAGTTTTCATTGGAAAAATGTGATGTGTCCACGTTGTGTTTTCGGGGCATTCCTGTTGCGTGCACTAGGCCTCCCCACACAAGTGAGGTACCATTTAAATCATGAGACGTGTAGGTATGCTGAGTTGAAGGAAGTTTGTGTCTTCCCTCAGATTCCAGAACCTTGCATCATTGAACTATGAGGACAATGTGTTTTTCAGACAAAGGCCATCATTACAACCCTGGCAGATGGCGGAATAAGGGCGGTAAGACCGCAAACAGGCCGGCGGTCATTACCGCCCCATTATGACATTGGCGGTTTGGCAACGCCAATGTCCCGCACCGCCCGCCATGGCGGTAACAATCTCCAGGCTGGAGACAACGGTCTCGAGCCCACCGGCTGTCACTAGACCGCCGGTGGTATCAGGACCCCACATACCGCCATGGATTTCGTGGGGTTTTGTACTGCCACGAAATCCATGGCAGTATGTACCATCAGTGCCAGGGAATTAGTTCCCTGGCACTGATTAGGGTCTCCCCCTCCCGCATCCCCCTCCCCTAAGTCCTCCCCAACAACCATGACCCCTCTATCACCCAAAGGTGGTAGGACCCCCTTCCCCCACCCTCTGCTCCCCCACTCTCCTGGTCACCCATACACATACCCCTCACACCACCTACACGCAGGCTCACACCACTCACACACATACATGCACACATGCACACATACAATCATGTTACATTTCTTATACACACATTACACCCCCGCATGCATACATGCACTCACACAACCCCTCTATACACTCACACGCATACCCCCATGCACCCACACAACACCCCCCACCCCCCTCACCTAACAGATGATCACCTTGTGAAAAGACCCCCGAGGTTGAAATGAGGGCCAAAGTTTGAGGTTTGCAAAGGATTCTGGGTCAGAGACCTGGTAAGAGCCCCAGAAGGCACCCCATTCTGAAATCTTCTAGGTGTCTACTTTTAAAAAAATGTATAGGTTTTCTAGGTTTCCCTAGGTGCCAATTGAGATAGAGGCATAAATCCACAGCTAGGCACTTTGCCAAAAATGAGTCCATTTTCAGTGATAAAATGTAATGTGTCCACATTAAGTTTTGGGACATTTCCTGTAGTGGGCACTAGGCCTACCCACACAAGTGAGGTACCTTTTTTTCGGGAAACTTGTGGGAACGCTGTGTGGAAGGAAGTTTGTTGCTCCCCTCAGATTCCAGAACTTTGCATCACTGAAATGTGTGCAAAATGTGTTTTTTCAGACAAATTTAGAGATTTGTAAACATTTCTGTGTGACAGAACCTGATGAGAGCACTAGGCCTACCCACACAAGTGAGTTATCATTTTGTTTGGGAGACTTGGAGGAATACAGAATAGAATAACAAGTGTTATTGCCATGGGTCTTTCTCTACATTTTTACCTTTCAAATGTAAGAAAGAGTATAAGAAAGAAGTCATTTTGAGAAATGCACTCTAAATTACATGCCATTATGGGTACCCCTGAATTCAGAAATGTGTAAATAACCAATACTTCTAAAATCCATATATTGTGCCCCTCGCGGAAATACATAGGTTTCCTTGATACCAATGTTTCACTGTTCTATACCCGGTATATAATGAAAACCCATTGCAAGGCACAGCTCATTTATTAGCTCTGGGTACCTTGGCTTCTTGTTGAACCTACAAGCACTATATATCCCCGTAACTAGCGGGGTCCAGCAAACAAAACGGTATATTGTTTTAAATAATCTGCCATAGCTGGACAAAGTTATCAAGCAAAATGTAGACACGAATGGTTGTTTTTTAAAACTCAATTTCAATATGTTTTTATTTCAAAACCTTGAAGGGCCTACACAAATGAAACCTTGCTACATTCCTAATTTTGGCCCTCATTACGAGTCTGGTGGTCTGCAGGCAAGACCGTCATGTGAAATGCCGCCATCATACTGGCAGTAGTGGCAAAAGAGCGACCGGCGTATTACGAATCACAAAACACAAACCGCCTAAACACAGACACAAAACCAACACCACCGGGTCAACCCACAGTGAAGGAGTGACTGATCAACCACCGGCCCGCCATGCTGACACCATTCCATAGTATGAGGCAAACTCCAGCACAGCGGCACATGCACAGCGGAAAACGTTGGCTGTTTGCACCGCAGCGGAACAAAAAGGCACTGCAGAAACTAGCCAAAACCACATTGGCCAGTTCAAATAACCCAACCTAATAACCATACACAAACCACGGACACCTGACCACCCCACCATATGACTCCCCCCACCCACCTACAACCCTTGCGTCAGATCTGAGCAGCCAAAGTCGAGAAGAAGCATATCCCAAACACAGCTAACAAACATCACACAGCACGCATTGCACAAATCAATTTCGCAGCCCAACAGCACACACAGCCAAACACCCCCACATCATCACACACCCAGTACTGCACCCAACACGCACTATACATACTCACCCAACAACACGTCACGCCAGAAGCACCCACGGTTCACCAACAATGAGTTGCAGGTCGTGGTGGATGTGATCTTCAGAGTAGAGCCACAGCTCATGGGAGTCCAGGTTCAACAAACATCAATAGCCAAAAAGACGGAGTTATGGCAGGGTCAATGCAGTCAGCACATATCCATGCACAAGGGAGGACATCAGAAAGAGGTGGAACGACCTTCGGGGGAAGGTCCGTTCCATGGCCTCCAGGCAAAGGATAGCCAATAATAAGACTGACGGTGGGTCCCCACCTCCTCCCTTCCAGCTAACAACCTGGGAGGAGAAGGTCCTGGACCTCATGTATCCCAAGGACCTAACTGGCATCAGCGGAGGGCTCGACACTGGTAAGTCAGCAATACCCCCAATGCACCAACCACCCATGCCCAGCATGCCTCCCCAGCACTCTCTGAACTACTTCAAACCACCCCACTGGCCCCATCCCTAACACACCATGCCCCTCCTCTGCATGCCACACCACCCCACTCCTACCATCCTTACTCACACATCCCAAATGCATGGATGTCAAGCACAATGTGGAAGTACCACAGCTCCCACAATCTAATCCAAACCAATGTCTGCAGTGCAGCAGCTGTCATTGTTATCACTGGGTAACACGTCGAGCCACTGCATGCACCACAACAGTGACACAACTACAACAGTCACACAACTAACATCTACCCTATTAATCCACAGGTACCTCTGCCACTGACACCCTGCAGAGTATGCCAGGCTCAGACAGCCCTCCGGAGGATGAAGGCCCCACTGGATGTCTAGATGAGGACGACTTGCCTGGGCCATCTGGGGCCACTGGGCAGTCCACCAATGGCACACCCACCCTGGACACACTGGAAGACCCTACCCATGTGGCAGCAACACCAGAGCCAGACCCTGAACCCCAAACCTGTGCTCCAGGGACCCAACAATCAGAGGTGTGCCAGGTACACACAGCGGCCAGGGTCAAAGGCACCCATCCCAGACAATGACAGCCCTGCTGATACTGTGAGTGGGCAGGGGCACAGAGGACCAGGGGTAGTGGGAGGGGAACCATGACCCAAGGTTCGGGGGAGCAACACCAATTGCCTGCCCAAGAGGGCATCAACCAAATCCTGGGTGTATACCAGCACACCCAGGACACAGGGGCCCAGATCCTCTCCACCGTGCAGGAGACCCAGTGGCTGCAGGGGTAATACCATCAGGAGGCCATGCAACAGTGGCAGGCCCACAATACCACCATGGCCTCCTTCGTAGGGGTGCTCAAGGACCTGACCAGTGTCATGCGTGAGTCCACCACCTACCAGCAGGCCCCTATCACTGGCCACATCCCATCCCAGCCCTCCAGGTCAGTGGCAGCCAATGGTATGGAGGCCCGCCATAGGTCTTGCAGGACACCCCAACCCCTTCCCCTCTAGCTTGGGAACCCCCACGCAAGCAAGGACATCCAAGTAGACATCCAGCCGGACATGATGGCTAGAACACGAACACCGCCAGGAAGTGACCTTCTCCTGAACATTCGCCCTTCTGTGTGACACCCTGTCGACTGTCCATTCCCATATCACCATCTACCCATGGCCAGCAGACTGGACTTGGACTACCTACAGTTGGCCTTACCATTCTGATGATCTCCGCCGCCATGACTCCACTCGTCACCCCTTGCACTTGTACATCTCAAATAAATGACAACTGAGCACAGTCCATGTCTATGTGTTTATTTCCCATGAATATGTATGGAACAGACAATACATGTACAAGTGGCAACCCACGCCCAGCATATTCATGGGAAGGTGACAGCGTGGGGGGCAAAATGCCGGGAGGTCGATCGTGGCACAGGCCGTGGCAGGACAAATATGTCAGTGGAGGCAAAACAGCCCAGGCAGGGAGCACAGAACACCACAAAATAGTCATGAAAGGAGAGCAAGACAGGGATAACAATCACTGTAGGTGTCACAGATGCCAACTCCACACAAATGCTCTGTAGGAACAGGAATCCAGGGAAGATATGCCAGGCAGGTACAGAAACATACATCCAGTATCAATACACAACACATATCAACCCAATGGTCCCACCCCCACTCAGACCTGGCCCCACACCCACTGTCACCAACAACAATGTTGCACTGCCACCCAATGTAGACTCCCAGGATGGATGCTGCACAGAGCACTTGAAGTGGCAACTCAGAGAACATTCCACATACACATAGATGGCACTAGTGCACAAGCTCAATACCTGCCTGATTATAGGCCTGCCCTGTACACTGTGACTACCTCAGTCATGGCCACATGTGACACCACCCCAAACCCACCCTGAGTCAGAGCAACCAATGGTCAGTGGTCATACACAACAGGTGGGAGCAGGGACATGGCAGACAGTTGTAGAGGACACATACCACACAGTTTGCACGTACCTGCGTCTCAGTCAAAGTAATGTTGAATGAACTCCGCCCTAGAGTCTGCTGCATCCTCATCATCCTCCTCTTCATCACTCCCCATGACCCTTTCATCAGCCACTAGCACAGCTACCCCCTCCTCTGCATCCAGCAATGGGATGTGACACCTCAGGGCCAGATTGTGCAGCATGCAGCAGGCCACAATGATCTGGCACGCCTTTGGTGGGTTGCAGAGCAGGGGACCCACAGAGACATGCAAACACCGGACCTGGCCTTCAGCAGGCCAAAGCATCTATCAATGACCCATCTGGTACAACCGTGGGCCACATTGTAACGGTCCTGTGCAGCTGAAGATGGATGCCTCATGGGTGTCAGGAGACAGGGCAGGTTGGGATAGCCAGAGTCACCTGTGTGAATAGACTGAAAAGGCATTTCAAGACCGGGAGGGCAATGGGTCAGGGACGCAAGGGTGCAGTGAGCTGAGGGGCACACATATGCAAGGGTACATACTGATGAGCCAGGCCCGGTCCCTCTGATATGGTGCCATCATGTGTGGGACGTTGCTGTTCTGCAGGAAGTAGGAATCATGCATAGAGCCTGAGTCCTTGCACGTGAGAGAGACCACCTGCACATTGACCGAATTAAAATTCTTATGGTTTCTGTACACCTGTTGCACCAGGGCAATGTGCATGCCGTCAACGGCCCCAAAGACATGTGGGACATGTGCCACAGCGTAGAATGCAGCCTTGACTTTGGGCAAATCTGCAAGTAGGGGAAACCGGATATAGACGGCCATATGTTTTATCCAGGCATCCGGGCACACAGTACATCCTTCAGGACATTGCTGAACATGGGCTGCGACATCCCACTTGCGAGGCCCACTGTGACCTGGAAGGAGCCTGAGGCAAGATAGTGGAGGACTGACAACACTTGCATAGTGGGAGGGATGGCATTGGGATTGCGTATGGCAGGCAACAGAGCTGACTCCAGCTGGGCCACTAGTTCCATTATGGTCACACAGTTCAGGCGATAGGACTGGATGATGTGACGATCCTCCAGCGTGGCAAGGTCGACTAGAGGCCTGTACACTGGTGCATTCCTCATCCTTAACTGTGCAATGTACCTGGGAACAGGGGAGAAGTAGTAATATGTCATGCAGCATATACGTATGACGCAGTTAATTTCACACACATCCTACATGTGAAATGGTTGCCGCCTGTCTGCATACATGGGACAGGTGGAAGTGTGATCTTCCCGCCGGCATAAAACGTCATGGCGGTAGGCGGTCATGACCACCGTGATACACACCATTGGCTCACAGTGTTGCCAATGGGAGACAGGAGCCAATGGTGATCACCAACGGCAGTGACAGTGATGTCCGTGATAGCCGTGAGTGCCATTTCATGTGCTCATGCTCACTTGACTCCTGCACCTCATGCACTGAAGACCTCCACTGCATGTGCTGCTGTGTACTGACTCTGGTAGCCAGGATGCCATGTCCTGCAGCACACAGAGCCCCAGCCTTCACTCAGGAAGAGTTGGTGAGGCTTGTGGATGGGGTCCTGCCCTTGTATGTATAGTTGTATGGGGCACTAGGATGTTCAAAGGTGGGCAAAATGTATCCTGGCATGGCATCAAATGCAACTGTACTACCCTGTGTGACTGTTGTGCTGGTATTGACCGATTGCACAATGTCTCTCTCTCTCTTTCTCTCTCTCTCTCTCTCTCCCTGTCCTCCTCTGTCTTTGTGTGCATCAGAATCATCTGGTGAAGGAGAAGGGTCACTGGTGAGTGGGGAAGCTGCAACCCACAGGACCCAGGAGGCTGACACCAGCGGAGCCAAGGGGACCAGTGGGACGGAGGGCAAGGGGACTGCCACGGGGAGACAGGATCGACCACTACATCTTCTGATTCCTCCTCCGATGGTGGCTCGCTAATGGTGGCAGACCCATCTGGGACCACCCCCGCACCATCCTTGTCTGCCACCCCATATCAGCACTGCCCTCCATGTAGTTCCCACCCAGTTGCCTGTGCAAGCTCACCCAAGAGAGAGGGCATCTCCTTCGCCACAGGCACTTCTGCCCCTCCCCCAGTCAGCCTTGCTGTCCTCAATGAGGAGGCTATTGGCCTCCTGAGGTCCATCTCTGTGGGGCAGACAACTATAGTGAATGCCACCCAGGCACTGGCATCCCAGATGCAACAAACTAATGCGTTCCTGGAAGGCATTCACGGTGCCTTGTCTGGCCTGCAGAGATCGTTTCAGGCTCTGGCCTCCTCGTTGACTGCAGCCAGTGTCCCTTCTTCTTCCGTCCCCTCTCCAGCTACCTGTTCCTAATCCCACATCCCTCTCCCCTCACCCATCCAAGACACACCTACTGACCCACATGCATCCACATCAACAGACACGGTACACAAGGACAAACATAGGCACCACTGATGCCACCAGCGGCATGCACACACTCAGCACACCCATGCAGACATGTCAACATCCACACACTCCCCAACCACCTCCCCCACAGTTGACACTACACTTGCGGCTCCAGTCAGCATCACATCAGCCACTATTCGTGCCACATGTGCCCTCACTGCCACCCTCACCACATATTCTGACTCCCATTCATGCACCCCATACACCACTGGCGCAGACACCACAACCATCAACACACCCACATGCAGCACATCCACCCTGCCTGCAGACACCACCCAAACACACACACACACTTAACCCTGCCATCTCCCTGCATCTCCTCCCTACCTCCTCCCAGTTCATCTAAACGTGCACACTCACCCACCCAACAGTCCCCCAGCATACACATTTCATCCACCCACGCACCTAAACCCATGGCACACCCACGTACACACATCAAAACCATACCAGTCCCTCTACTTCCAAACGTGTTTCGAGGAACCTCCCATGTGTTCCCAAAAAACGTTTCCTGAACAAGTTTTTCCTGTTCCCCTCCACAGACCCAGTCCCTGTCCCCCCCAAATGCCCTGCTACCCTTCCTCTGGACCAGCCTTCCACATCCCAGTCTGCCACTGCCCCTGCCCATGCCCCTCCACCACCTGCCACTTCCGCCCCTGTCACGTCCATTTCTCCTGCTGCCAAATCCAAGCCCACTCCTTCCACCTCCAAGGCCAAGCCCATGCCCTTACTAAGTCCCCCCATCCAAGGGCAAGCCCAAACTGCAGTGCCTTGCTAAGCCCCACCATCCAAGGGCAAGCCCAAACCGCAGCCCCTTGCTAAGCCCCCACTATCAGCCCAGGGACCCCTCACCTATGGACACCCCTAAGGGGCCCCCCTCCAGGCCCAGACGGAAGAACCCCACCTCCAAGACCAAGGACCACCATCACCCCCAGCCCCACCCCCCTCACCCCTGAGGTGCATGCATTCCCCATTGATGCCCCTGCCCTGTGGAGGTCAGCACTTTGCAGTCAGGAGTCAAGCTGGGGCATCATCTTATGCCCAGTGTGCTCAGGCACTATGGTTTTTGGAGTGGCCCTTGGGCCTGTATGTACATACATTTTATCACATATTTTAATATATATGGTTATCATGCAGCACTACATAATTGGTGTTGTTGTTACCTACCTAGTCATGGCTTTCATTCTCCATGAATGTGTGGTGGTTGTGGGTATTGGTGTGTATGTTTGTTGATACTGGTGTTTGCGTGTGTGTGTGTGGGCATGGCTTCCTGTGTGTTGTGTGTGGGTGTGTGTACTAACGTCATTCCCTCCAATGTGTGCTAGGATGGTGTACTTATGGTTGGTGCTGTGGTCACTGTCGCTGGTCCGGGAGTTACAGGGCGAGTTAGAGGATTGGAAGGAGTTGCAATCTGAGTGCCATGCCAACTACGGATGTGCCTGTGTTCCTGAAGGTAGGTATTCCCTTTATCTTGTTAGTTTCTGCCAGGGTTTTGGTGGCGGTGGTTCCGCCACGGAAATCCTGGTGGTGTGCATCCTCATAATATGGTCATGGGATGCTGCCTGACTGCCAGGCTGGAACTGGCTGCTGGCTAGCACGCCAGCCCTTCCACTGTGGCAGGCCGGGCGTAAACTTGCCTGTGTTTCTCCGGGCCATGGCGGTTTTGCTGCCAACTCCACTGTGGCAGTATGCTGACCACCAGACTTGTAATGAGGGCCTTTGTCTACTTTTCAGAAAGGCTTAGCTGTCTGGGATTCACCATTGGTTTCACCCTCATTTCTGTCACTAACTGGAAGGGGGCTGAAAGCACACAAAATAGTAAAAATAGGACATGTGGCAGTAAAATGCCAAAACTGTGCTGAAAAATTAGGTTTTCTGATTCAAGTCTGTCTGTTCCTGAAATCTGGGAAGATGGTGATTTTAGCACCATAAATCCTTTGTTGATCCCATTTGCAGGGTAAAAAATAGATGCTTTCATCTGCAGCACTTGTTTGTCATTTCCCCCCCAAAAAACAGATTTTAACTGTATTTTGGCTAATTACTCAGTCTCCTCCAGGAGAACCCACAAACTATGGGTACCTTTAGAATCCCCAGGTTGTAGGAAAAATAGGACACAAATTTGGCTTGTATAGCTTATGTGGACAAAAAGTTATGGCTGCCTAAGAGCAAAGTACCCCAAAAAGGCTAAAAAGTGCTCATTAATGGAGGGGGCAGCAGCTAAGGGGTTAAGCATGAAGCATGGGAAAAATTACACGGAGCTAGCATAAGGAACAATCCGTGCCTTTTCTGGAAAACAGTTAATGCCTCTTATTCTGGTGATAATCACAACATACCCATTGATGCTACTGTTTTACCACATAAATGGTTTGAGCTAGCCCTGGAGCACGCACTACCCACTCTTAAAGAGGTCTGTTATACACTATCAGTGTGCTAGAAACAAGACCCCCAGTCCCCAAGTCCCGATGGGATGCTAATTGATCTTTTTCTTGATAATCTTGATCTATGGGCTCCTTTACCTATAAATATTTTTGGGACTGATGTTATTGATGGCCCACCAAAATCATGGTCAAACTCCATTATCGTCCCCAGATTCAAAAGAGCGATAACGCAGACCTCCAAATTCTTTAATCAACACAACAAGCAAACGTCTGGGTAGGATAATACTGAATCGGTTGGATACCTGAGTGGTAGAGAATGGTAGCCTTTCTGTTGTACAGTACAGATTTAGACATGGCCATGGCACTGTAGAACACTGTCTTAATCTTCACCTGGTCATTAGCAAATATACGGTGGGAAAGAATGGTAGTCTCCACTTAGCTTTCATGGATTTAATCTGAGCTTTAGACTGGGTGGGTAGAGGTAAATTGCGGAATAAAATGCTAGAAATGATCATAGAAATGGCATTAGTTCACTTCCTAGCCCAGCAGCTTGAAGACGGGAGAGATGCTCAAGGTATGGGCAAATGAAGAATGTATTGTTCTCATCAATATGAAGCATGGAGTGAGTCAGGGGCACGTATTGGCACCATTTTTTGTCCGCCTAAATATCAATGATCTATACAAATACCTCATCCTTGGTAAGGCAGATACACCGAAGGTGAACTGTAGGAAGCTCCCTGCCTTGCTCTATGTGGACGATTGCATCCCAATGTCAAGAACTGGTGTGGGCTTCCAAAAACTGTTGAACAGGTTTGTCCTATTTACGAGTGAATTGACCTTAGTAACAAGTACTGCTAAATCACACATTATGATAGAAGGGAACACACATACCAGCTTGATGTCTCACAATGTGAACAATGGAAAACATATTTTTTGTTCCAACATCCACCTGTCTATGTGTACTGTTTGACCAAAAAGGCACATGGTCACATTTAATAAGGGTCAGGAAGTTACGCATTGACCAAACCATTGAGGCCATTTTTTGATTTGCAGGGAAGTTGGGTTCTAAACCTCTGGATGCTATGATTAATATTTAAACTGCCCATTAGTGTTTCGCCGTGATATATTGTGCTGGGTATTGGGGATACTGTGATTCTTCTAGTCTTCAGGTTGATTAAAAAAACTATTCATGGGAAGGCTTTTATCAGTACCTAACAGCCTTCCGATATTTTGCTGCCATACGGAGTTAAGTCTTGTGAGCCCAGAAGGTCGTATTAAGCTAACACCTCTTATGTTATGACACAATTTAGTCCAAACATGAAAACCTTCAATAATTAAGAAATAGTTGATAACTTTCGTTGCCTTAGTAAGGCACAGCCTATCCAATGAATGAGTTGTGTAAAAGCCCAACTTGCCATGCTAGGGAGAGTTAACTGTTTTCACACCCCACAGCGTATTAACACTATTTCCAAATACCAGCTGAAACAAGACTTCCTAGCCGCATGAAAAGATGAAGCGAATGTTCAGTTATGGGAGAGAAGAGGGTGGCTTCCACTAGTGATGACAGACTCCATGGAACCCTATCTTCTGTTCCCATGCCAGCATTCACAAAAATATTATTTATAAAGGGTCAGTTTTAACGTAGCCCATTTTTTGGTTGGGTATCCTAGCAATGCATATTGTGATTCTGTACTTGGTCCCTGTCCTTGCAGTTCATATTCAAGACAGCGTATGTCGAGCATTATCTTTTTTTGCAAATTATATACTGCACGTAGGAAATATTTTTAAATTCCCCTGTTGAGGACCCTGAATATTAGAAGTTGTAGGGCAGCATTATTTTAGTTACAGCTTCTACAAATGGAACATACTTGTATGATGATTTATAAATTTATTTTTGCAGCCGTGAGATTGAGGAATTTAGTGGGCAAATAAATAATCCCACAGTCATATGCGGCAGTGATATTGAGAAAAGCTGGCACATCGGAGTGTCTATTTTGCACATGGTACTTTATCTAACAGAATTAAGGGCCAGATGTACCAAAGGATTTTACCCATTCTGTGTCTATGGGAAAAAGCTTTCGTACATATGGCCCTAAGTACCCCCATGCTAATATGCAGCAGGGAACTTGAGAAAATCTGTCATATCAAAATGTGTAATTTGCACATGGTATTTCATGTTTTTGACAAAGAAAAAGGCCGTTCGGCTTAGTTTGTGATGTTTATGAGTATACAGTTGCTTTTGCCTGCAAAAGGTACTTCCAGGTCTTAACTGGAGAGATGGATTTGTTGAATCAACTAGGAGATAATTAGGAGCAATCTGATCATGTTATCCTTTACATTTGCACACAAAACCTTGTGGTTTCAAACACTGAAATGGGCTGGTTTGGGAGAGGGAACTGCTGAACTATGTGAGTTCCCTATGTTTTAAGAATTTTTAAAGAGGATATTATTTTTATGACTGAACTCCTGTATGGACTTGTTATTTTAATATGAAACATTTGTCGTGATGTGATTCAATGTGGATTTTATGTGTCAAATCCTTTATGGTTTTTAAATAAATAAACATTGATGAACTGAACTGAACTGATATCAGAACTCAACAATAATAACATTGCATTTGAGTTCTGACCTCAAAGAGCCAGCAGCCAGGTGAAAGACAGTTCAGGTCATGGAACATAATTAAAGCAGCTTGTTTAAAGAATGAAAAACAGAATGTTCCTTTTCTTTCTTCAGCTCGTTTTTTTTTTTCTAGTTGTACATTGGTAAGAAGAAAAGAGATATTTTAGCAACATGTTTATTTTTTGCAGTCCTCCGGTACTCACACAAAAGTTAGAATCATTCTGCATGCTTCCACAGCACCTTTTTTTAAACTTAAACTCAGCGTTCTATAAGCTTTTAAAGGAACTCTGCCTCATTCCTCCATATGATCATTGAACCCGTTGGTGACTTGAAGGGCCGTATTTATACTCTGGTTGCGCCGAATTTGCGTCGTTTTTTTCGACGCAAATTCGACGCTAAACTAACGCAAACTAACGCCATATTTATACTATGGCGTTAGACGCTTCGGGCGCCAAAGTGCCCGGAGTGGGCGTCATTTTTTAGCGTGAACCCCTTCCTTGCGTTAATGATATGCAAGGGAGGCGTTCCCGTCTTAAAAAATTACTCCCAGGCCTTTACGTGGTATTTATACTCCCGGGCAAAAATGACGCCCGGGAGTGGGCGTGGCCAAAAACGGCGCATTTGCGCCGCTTTTTAACGCCTGGGTCAGGCATGGCGTTAAGGGACAAGTGGGCTCAAAATGAGCCCAGAGTGCCCTCCCCTGCCCCCAGGGACCCCCCCTGCCACCCTTGCCCACCCCAGGAGGACACCCAAGGACGGAGGGACCCACCCCAGGGACATTCAGGTAAGTTCAGGTAAGTATTTTTTTTTTTTTTTTTTATAATTTTTTTTGGCATAGGGGGGCCTGATTTGTGCCCCCCTACATGCCACTATGCCCAATGACCATGCCCAGGGGACAGAAGTCCCCTGGGCATGGCCATTGGGCAAGGGGGCATGACTCCTATCTTTACAATGATAGGAGTCATGTTGATGGGGGATGGGCGTCGAAAAAAAATGGCGCAAGTCGGGTTACGACGATTTTTTAGCGTCAACCTGACTTGCGCCATTTTAAGACGCCCTAACGTCATTTTTTCCCAACGCCGGAGCTGCCTGGTCTACGTGGTTTTTTGCCACGCACACCAGGCAGCGCCGGTCTGATTGCGCCGTCTAACGCCATTCCATAAATACGGCGCCCGCATGGCGCTTCAGAATGGCGTTAGACGGCGCAAATTTTTTTGACGCTAAACTGCGTTAGCGCAGTTTAGCGTCAAAAAGTATAAATATGGGCCGAAATATCCTCATGATGTACGGCAGGGGGTGCATTATCCCATATATTCTTCTCCACAAAGAGAATACTGGTCTGTCCCTGTCTACTGTGAAACAAATCATGTTTATACATTTCATTCATTTAAAGATCTTTTCTCACACAAGTGCTATATTCTGTGTGGAAAATGTGAAAACCCCTTCTTGAGGAGATGCCCATCTGTCTTTTCTTCCTCACCCTTCTGTTACGAAGTAAAGTATTTCAGAGTTTTAACATAAATCAGGTGTAGGTGAAGTAGCGCCGAATACTTTTCACCTGAGAGCATTTGATTGGTGATTGTCCCCATGATGTTTACACTGAGTAATGTATGATTATTTGTCCACGCAGAAAAAAGAGGTAGCAGATAGGTCAACTTTGGAAATGTACTTGATGAAGCCTAAAACCTTTATTGAAACTTTGTGTGTGTGTGAGAGTATTGCAGTGTTTGCTGTTTTTAAAGTAACTTTTGAAAGTTCTAATGGGCAACAGACGATATCTGCTGAGGGTGAGGAGAGGAGCGACTCTATCATAAATCAAATCGCCAAATTATCTGCATTGTGTCACCTCCAAAACAAGCAAGGCAAAAGCTCATCGTGGGAATTTCAGCTCCTCAAAGGGAAGCGCACGCTGCATAACAGGGTGTTGCTCTCTCTTCTTTTAGCTCTGTATGATCTCTTAAGAGATGCCTTTCAACAGCAAGGTATTGTTTATTGCATAACTACGAAAGAGATTGTGCAGAACGGAAGGAGTTCCATACAACACATTCGCCTTTTTTGATACTAGTTGGGAACGTAGGCATCTGCAGTTAAATGTGTGTTTGAAAACCATGCTGGGGCCTATCCTGGGAATATGCTCTTCATGATATATATACTATTCAACCTGATTCAAAGTGTTCACATATTGTCAATTTAGAGCACAGAGAGTAAAATGGTTTCCCCAAAATCCAACATGAGGATGAAGGTGGCGTCCTAAGACTGCGACATGGTGCTACGTGGTCAAAGGATATGAATATATACAACATTACATTTTGGTAAATGGACAACAAAACTGGGTGCTGAATAGCCCCCAGCACCTCTCAATTTACACCGGGGTAATATCCATTCTAGTTATTTTTGTAACCTCAGTTAATAAGAGTTTTTAATAGTCCTAATGTGTCTCAAGTTTAGAGAAAAATGAGAGCAGGATAATATTGTTTCATGACACTGAGATTATTATTTTTTCTTGGTTATTTTATATGGTGTTAGGAACCATTTTGAATTAAAGGCCCGAGATAGCAAGGTCACGCAGGAATGTAACAGGCCGCAATCATTGGCTGGCACGTGACGCTTTTACCCTCGACCTCGGAAGACAGGAGTGTCCCTGCTATTTGCGAAGCAAGCCATATGCGTCGCCGGAAATCACTCATACCCTCGCAGGTGGCACAGTGGTGTGCAAAGGTGTTGGAGTGGGGATTGGCTGAAAGTGGAGCATTGCGCAGGGAAGAATTTAGAGGGATGAGTAAGACTTCTATCTCCCTGGAATGGGATATGTATTTGGAGGAATTTAGGGAGAAATCACAGGCAGCTTACTTCCCCACTCCCTACCCCAATTATGTTCCATGAGAGGTGACATAAAATAGCCTCTTCACAGGTGTTACATCTGGACCTAACGAACCTAGCTCGATCTTACAACTCTCTTTCCCTGCAGCCCTGAAACGTTGGGTTCCAAGAGCTGTCCCAACGAAAGCAACAAAGATAACAGTGGAATGCTCTTGCTAGTTGGATGTTCGGAGGGAGGGGGAGGTTTTAGGGGTAGTTCATACCGCAGTAGCAGGAATTAGAAATACAAGAGACAATGGGCTTCTCAATGGCTGTATATGCTGAGTTTGAAAATAGAAGCACTATGGGGGTCATTCCGACCCCGGCGGGCGGAGACCGTACCGCGGTCAAATGACCTCGGTGGTCATTTTGACTTTCCCGCTGGGCAGGCGGACGACCGCCAAAAGGCCGCCCGCCCGCCCAGCGGGAAAGCCCCAGCAACGATGAAGCCGGCTCCGAATGGAACTGGCGGAGTTGCTGGTGTGCGACGGGTGCAGTGGCACCCGTTGCGATTTTCAGTGTCTGCTTTGCAGACACTGAAAATCTTAATGGGGCCCTGTTAGGGGGCCCCTGCAGGGCCCATGCCAGTGGCATGGGCACTGCAGGGGCCCCCAGGGGCCCCACGACACCCGTTCCCGCCAGCCTCTTCCTGGCGGTGTAAACCGCCAGGAACAGGCTGGCGGGAAGGGGGTCAGAATCCCCATGACTGCTTGCAGCGCCACCGTGGAGGATTCCCTGGGGCAGGGGAAAACCGGCGGGAAACCGCCGGTTTCCCTTTTTTGACCGCGGCTTTACCGCCAGGGTCAGAAATGCCCCTGAAGCACCGCCAGCCTGTTGGCAGTGCTTCCTCCGTCCCCGGCCCTGGCAGTCCATGACCGCCAGGGTCGGAATGAGGCCCTATATGTATGTTTGCCTTGTCATGTATTAATGTATTCCAACCATTGTTTAAAAAACTGCAATAAAGTTTATGAAAAAGAAAACTGTGAGTGCCAATGCTGTGTTTTATGTCCTTCATTATTTAGGGCTTGATTACGATTTTGGTCGTCGGACGAATCAACCACCAAAGCTGTGGGGAGGAGGCTGTGTAACACCAGTGACCTCCCCCCTCCCCGGGGTATTACTATGTTTCCGCTGGTCAGAGCGGCGGGAACAGTGCCAAAGCATTGGCTATGGCTCCCTTAAGCACCCTCAGAATGCACACTGTCAGTGCACATACCTAGAGTGCTGGCGGGGGGGCCCACTTCCCAGCCAAGGGCATATGCAGTGCAGGGCCACCCCTGTGGTCCCCACCACTGACTTTCCACCATCCTTTTCACGACTCTGACCTCCGCCACCCCATTGAGATCCATGATCCTAGCGTGGAAGCGGTCCTCTGGTGGTCTGACCCTCAAGGTCGTAATCTTGCAGTGCCAACACCAGGAGTGCGGTCCAACTGCCACCACAGGATTGGTGGTCCTCAGACTGCCAATCTCATACTCAGGCCTTTCATTTTTTTTTAATGACATAATTTGTCACATAGAAAGACTAGGAGTCAATGTGCCAAAATTGTTCCATGAATATATACCAATAGTGTTACTTGCAGACAGCTTTGTCCTAATAGTAATCCCATGCATAATTTAATAATTTAATTTGTACCTTTGTAAAATATTTTGGAGTTAAATCTATATCAATAAATGTTTGATAGATGAATACGATGAATATGAAAAGTTCCTGTTACTCCAGAAAATCATTTTTGATTACCAACCAACCTCTGGAAAGTGCAAGGCATTTCATTATCTGGAGACAAGTTTTAATTACCAATTGGATCAGTCTGCCCATGTAACAAAGTTTCAACCATATTAAGACAGACCCCCAATGCGCTATTATGCTGCAAACAAAGGGCTTTATTACGAGTGTAACGGTCTATAAACTGCCACACTTGCGGTGGCAGTCTGGACCGCTGCAAATGTAGCGGTCCGCCCGCCACACTATGACCCTGGTGGTCGGACTGCCAGCTTCTCCAGGATCTTGGTAGCACCGCCATGAAACGGCTGGTGGAGAACAGGTGTGGGGGGCCCTGGGGGCGGGGGGGGACCTGCACTGCCCATGCACTTGGCATTGGCAGTGCAGTGGCCATTATGGCCAGCAGGTGACAGCATTGCCCCGGTTCGATTGTGAACCAGAGACAATGCTGTAGCCTGTTTCCGACTAGGCCAATGGGCGGAAACATATGTAGCAGGAAACTCAAAATAGCTCCGGCGGAGAGGTCGCTGCATCAGGAGTTTGGCAGGCAGACCTTTCTGTCTGCCAAACTCATAATGGGGCCCATAGTCTAGAAAGTCTAGGAAGTTGATCGAGATCTGTAATTTAACAGTTTTTTTCCTCTAATTGGTGTGGCATTGGATATCATAATGTCTCATCACTAGTACTAGAAGTATGATATTTTTATTTATGGGCACTGTTTTGTGTTACCCTAATCCTCCTTTCCTACCTCATGCAAACAGATGAGACACACTTTACACTTTAGAATGGAAAACCTAATATCTCTGGAGTTTCTTTTTATCTCATATACCTTATTTTACTCTATTACCTGTCTAGTCACTGCAGGTGATTCAACTTTCTTCTTCATTCTCCACTTAAGTTATTCTGCTATAACAAACTTGCTAAATCATCCATTCATACCACAATACATTATGAGAACCAGTACAATAAGATCAATTCTTCTTGGAGAAATTAAAATTGTCCTTGAGCTATTGAGTGAGGCAATAAAAAACAAACTTCTTCTAGGCTCCTATTTCTATCATTAGACTCAACTTTTCTATTAATTATTAAAAGACATCTGAATATCATAAATCAGCCATCAGCATATTGAGAGGTCTCACAGGTTTGTGAATGTTATTGCTACTTCAAATTGGGTTATAATAGGTCATAGTGAGGCGCATTCCATTTTAGGAAACATTTACCTTTTTTGTAATCTTTCCTTTCCAATGTCCATAATGATACACTGCTTGAAAGAACATTACATCATTAGATTTGTGCTGTACAAATGGATGACTGACACACAATCTTGGTAAACAATATCATTGGCAAAATTAAGATGTCAAAAATATAATTGCCACAATATTGTGATTCCATACTTATAATGGTAAAAAAAAGCAGAAAAAACATCTTTGGCACAAATATCTTTCTGAAAATGTACAAAAATATGTATAGATATATCTGTGTGTGTGTGTGTGTGTGTGTACACACTCACAAAGCATACATGCACAATAATACCAATAAAATATTTTTTTTAATTTGAATAAGAAAAATATATTATTTAATGTTAATAAATAAATTAATAACATATACAAATTTGAAAGAATCAAAACATACATTTACAAAACATACTATAAATATTAAAAGACATTTAAAAATAAAAACAAATTATGTAACATATCAAAAGATGCTATAATGCTAATATAATATAATATTATGCTATAAACTCTATTTAACCAAAATTGTGAAACTATTGGAGTCTAAATATATTCAAAATACTATTGGTCTTCATGGGGGTAACATTTACTATTCCCACTCCATTCTGTGCAACAGTAGGGAAAGCATTGGATTTTCCCACTATAAAGATCTCCCACAGTGTTGAAAATGAAGAGTTTGGACATTATAATCACCATGTTAACTGAGTAACAGTTAATGTAATGTTGGATGCAAGACTAAAATAGCTGTGCCGTCTTGTGGGAGCGCTTCATGAATACCAGAATCTGGTTTCCTATAGCACCGGAGCCCTGTAATCACCTGAACATAAAAATAACTCAAGGTAAGAACAGCACACTGGGGAAAGGGGAAATGGTGAAAACAAACAAACAAAGGTGGCTTTGAGGCCCTTCAAGGTGACTGCATGCGTTCTCCCCACTGCAGATTCCTTCAGTGTTCTAGTAGTGTTTTGTGTCTACAAGAATTCAATATGAATTTTCAGGCATATAATTAAACATACTTGGGCTGAAATGGTAAGTGGATATCCTTACTTAACTACTCCCACTTTCCACAAGTATCTAGTGTGTATTGTGTATGCAGAGTAATTCGAAGGAAAGAAAGTAGATACAGAATGTAGGTAAAGTACATACTCAACAAATCAACTACTAGGACATCATTATAGTGCTTTTAGTTAATTTGCAAATTAAATAATAAAGGTCTAAGATAGACTGGATATGCAGAAAATAAAGACATTCCTAAAAAGTCTCACAAAAATCAAATCCATAAAAGGAGAGATTGAGTAGTGTCCCATGAATCACCAAATGAGTCTCAAAATGTGGGGCCTGTTTAAGGTCTTGGCGGAGGGAAATACTCCATCACAAGCGTAAAAGATATCCCATCCACCTTATCCGATGATATCCCATGGAGATCATAATAAGGTGGGCAGGAGATCCGTCACATTTGTGACAGAGTATTCCATCCGCCAATACCTGAATCAGGCCTATAGTTTTTATATCTCAATTACTAAGGACCTCATTAGGAGATTAGCGGTCCGTAGAGCCCCAAAGCTGCGGTGGTGGTCGTACTTTGACACTCCTGGGGGTCAGACCACCAGATTATGACCCAGGCGGCCGGACCGCTACCAGCTCCAGGTTCAATGATCCCATGCTGATCATGAGTCCTCTTTCCACCCTCCTTTTCATGGTGGGGTCCCCGCCATGAAAAGGCTGGCGGGAAGGTAGTGTTGGGGGTCACAGGGTGCCCATGCCTGTGGCACGCAGTGCAGTGCAGGAGCCCCTCTGCCAGCACCCTTGGAATGCACATTGTCTGCAATGCAGACAGTGCTTATTCTGAGGGTGCTGTTGTGCCATGACATTGGCTTCAGCTCCCTTAAGGGAGCCAAGGTCAATACTGTGGCACTGTTGCCACCTGTCTGATCAGCGGTAAGGTTGTAATACAATGTTTCAGCCAGTCAGCCTGATGGAAACATTGTAGTACACATTTGAGGGAGGCCACTGGTATGACAGTAGCCTACTCCCTGCAGCTATGGTGGTCTGCTCGTCCAACCACCAAAGTCATAATCAAATGTTAAGTCTACTAGGAGGAATGCAAAATAACAGTCTTTTCCTTCTTTTTAGAGGGTAGACAACCACCATCCATAAGGTTCATAGAGTCATAGTCCTGGACGGTGAGCATAAGTCCAAAAATATCTTCTAGCATGCAGCTTACCAACTTAGAAGAGCAGGCATCAGTTGATAAACCCTCTTGTACCCTTTCTGTCTCTGCAGGTTCCAAGGGAGAGGAGAAGCCAAAGTCAGAAAAACATCAAAAGGCAGCAGCATGGGGAGCAGCAGCTGCAGAATTGCAGGGATCCACAATGGCTGTCCTGGAGAGGAAGCAGCAGTGGGACCACTTTGGAAAAAGGTAAGTATTGGTAAATTTAAATTAATGACAAGCATATCAGAACTTTCAGGTGCAGCTTTATACTGCTGCACCCGAAAATCCCAACAGCGACTAGCGTGAACATCCGGGAGGCAGTGCTGATGCATGGGAATGCAGAAACACTAGAACGCATCCCCTGCCTCCACCACCTCCTAAACTTCTGGGTTTTCAGCTGTGTCGAACACCTTGAGCAGGAATGTGTGGTCACAGTCATAATAGTTTAATCCAACTGTTTGGGAATAAATTAATCACATAAATACTACTGAAAAATCACACAATTTCTCTGTTGGATGCAAATAAAACACACTAGGATAGAAGCATATTTCTCTCCCACCTGAATATTGTATAGCTTTTATGATTGTGCCTGGCTGTAAGCCAAGGAATGTACCTCCATAATGTAGTTTATTCACATTAGTAAATAAAGGAACAAGAGAGAAAGGAAAGTGCAAATGACAATGGCAAAGTTGAGGATGTACTTAACATAAATATTCCCCTATAGAGACCACTCTAAAAATGAAAGGAAACAGGGCACATGCGATATGTCTTTATGTTTTTTTTTTCAGATGTAGCTGAGAACACAGCAGAGCAGCTAAAGTCCATCCTGGGTACTGGGTTACTCCAACCAGTCCTTAAATATTTCTACATGAGTCCGATTTCAGGTATGCTCTTCCTCTGAACTGTAGTGTTTATGTGTTCCAACCTCACAAGCTTTTGAGGTCTGCTTAGGACCAGGATCTGGAAGAGACCGTTTCTTGCCAAAAAAGATAAAATACCTTCACAAAACTCAGGGAAACTATCCTAGAAGCAGAATAATTCTGGTTTGTTTTTAGAGTAGCTTTTTTAAGAGAGTCACCACAGTACCAAAATCACTGTAGTCTGAAATTGGGTAACTTTCTTAACTACCATAGCTGCTGGGAAATGAAGCAATGAGTTGGAGCAACGCTGAACAGCAGTGCTGCAAACTTGTGTTGGTCACATCTTAATACTTGTTTGAGACTTTTTTCCTAAGAACAGTCATTTTGACAGTGGTTTTGTTTCTAAAGGATTCCATGTCAATCATAAATAGATTTTGTTTTGTCATTTGTCAATAGCAAAAATACTGATTAGTATAAATGCTGGATTAATATTGACCAATATACCACAGGATGACTATGTGAAAATAGTGGAAAAAATGTTGAACTGCAAAACATAACGTTAAAGAATACTGTTAGAACTGAAATCCTTGGTGGCATTCACCTAGACTTTTTGCCTTCACTCCTGTCTTTGCTGAACTTGTTTTGCTGGCATTAGGACTCTGTGTACTTTACTCCTCCTAACCAGTGTTAACCCTATCACTGCTAGGCCTTTTACCCCTAGAACGCTAAGCCCTTTTTTGGCTATTTAGAGTAGTTCACGCTCATGCCTCTGTACATTTTTTCTCACATAGTGTCAGATATAAGGCTTTGCGCGGTCCAGGTCCTGCCCGAAACTCCGCTGTACGTATTTGCGGCACTTCATGCGCACCACTTGTCATCCCCTCTTGTTCTAGAAGTGGTCATCAGCGTCGCCTGCCCTGTGGTAAAGCTCATGTAGCTGCAGGGCCGGGACATTGGTGGACAAGATGCACTTATCAGTGCTATTCTATGAAGGGACTCCAATTCCTAGGTTTCTAGAGACAGCGGCCATCTTGGGTTGTGGCAGGCCTATAAAGCCCAGCCACACCCAAGCACATTGCTCACTATTTTGAAGACTTCGATGCAGTCAGACCTCGTGGGGGTTCCTCTGAAGAAGAGCAGATTTCCTGCATGGCAGATTGACAGCAGATTGGAGCATCCTTGTTTCCATGGTGAATTCAGATACGAGTAGGTCGTACTCGTAGAGTTAAGGTCTTGATGAGCCCAATCTTGAAGGGAGCTGTTACTTCCAAAAGTAACGTGCCCCTTAGCACAACGAGCACAGCGTTTTAGTTCAAAGAGTAAAGCGCTCCTGGCACGACGATAAAAGTGCTTCAGGCCAAATTAATAAAGCGGCCTTGGCGCAACGATCAAAGTGCTTCGGACCACATGAGTAAAGCGCCCCTTAGCACAACGAGCAAAGCGCTTCAGGCCACACGTGTAAAGCACCCTTGCCACGATAATCAGATCGCTTCAGTCCACACGAGTTAGGCGCCCTTGGCAAGATAATCAAAGTGCTTCAGTCCACATGAGTAAAGCGACCTTGGCACGACTGTCAAATCATTTCATGCCACATGAGTAAAGCGCCCCATAGCACAACGAGCAAAGCGCTTCAGGTCACAAGAGTAAAGCGCCTTTGGCACGACAATCAAAGCGTTTCAGGCCACATGAGTAAAGCGTTCTTGGAACGAGGATCAAAGCGTTTCAGGCCACATGAGTAAAGCGGTCTTGGCACGAGGATCAAAACGCTTCAGGCCACATGAGTAAAGCGCCCCTTAGCACAACGAGCGTAGTGCTTTAGACAAAGCAAGTAAAAGCGCTCTCTGGCATAATGAACAAAGCGCTTCATGTATGATGATAATTTTTGTACTTTCAAACTATTTCCAGTTTGCGGTGGAAACTGGGGTGAAACCTATGGGTGATCTTGGAAAGATGTAGATTTCTGAAAAGTAGACAGAAGTCTTAGTTCAGCAAGGGGTGTCAGACTAGAGACTAATGATGACATGAAGAAATGAGGCTGGTACCCCCACCTGTGGATCTTATACCACGGTCTTCCCCTGTTCACGTAATCAAAGGCTGTAGTGAGGTCAATAAATGCTGAAAACAAGGGGGGGATGAATTCTTCGTCATGGCCAAGTCAGATAAATAGGCAAATCCTATTAATTTATCTTCTGTCACACATCCACTTCTGAAGCCCTTTTGCGTGGGCAGTATTATCCTCTTTGCCCTGTCCCAATGTTCCAGCTCTTAGCGTAAAGTCTTAGTCTATGCCTTCCCATCTACATCCAAAATAGAAATGAATCTATAGTTGGTGGGATGATCGCGAGATCCGTTTTTATGTATGGGAACCAGGACTGAGACACCTGCTCTCTTGAATGGTATTATGCATATGACAATGGGCAAACAAAAGGTGCATAAGCCCTGCCCATTCTCTACTTGCTGGGTTAAAAATTCTAGCAGGAAGGCTATTTTGTCCTGGGCACCTGCCTGCAGCATCAACCTTAGGCTCTTGTGTACTACTTCGAGGGTTGGTCACAGTACGTCAGGAGCAAGGGCGTAGGAATACTCTGCCGAGTTGGAAGCCTGGGCACAGAGATGCTCTGCTATCTCGCTGTGATAATTCCACACGTTGGTTGGCTCCATACAATTTTGCAACATAAGTGGACCAGGATGATGCCAAGATATTACCATACTTGATTGTTGATTCTTGGGTGTGGGAATTGGTTGGTTTTTGCTGCAATATATATCTTTATTCACTGCCTTCCTTATTGTGATTGGTCAGCTTCCCATTGCTTCAATCAATCAGTGTTCTTCTAAAGCGTGGCTAATCACCTGTCAGGGTCTCAAGACACTTGGGAGTAGTGGGAGTTCAGTTGAAGAGCCAGGTCTTGAGGTCCTTCTTGAACTGAGGGAGTGAGGGTGATTGCCTGAGGTGTAGCGAAAGAGCATTCAAGGTCTTTGCAGAGGTAAGAGAAGGATCTTCCTGACTTTTTGCATATCCTTGGGGTTGTGGCAAGAGCCAGTTGGGCAGATCGGTGGTGTCTGGTGGGCACGTGGAAGGTAAGGCGGTAGTTGGGGTATGTGGGTCTGATGTTGTGGAGGGCCTTATAGGCATGTATCAAGAGCTTGAAGGTGATTCTTTTGAGGATTGGGAGCCAGTGAAGGTCTCTGGTGACTGGAGATGTGGCTGCGGTGGGGGACGTCCAGGATGAGTCTGTCTGAGGTGTTCTGGGTTCTCTGCAGTTTCTTTTAGAGCGTTAGGGAGGTTCCAGCATAGAGTGCATTGCTGTGGTCTAACTTGGTGCTGACAGGCGCCTGGCTGACTGTTCTCCTGGACTCAATCAGGATCAATTTGCAGATCTTTCTGAGCAGGCGAAATATGTAGAAGCATGAGGATGAGATGGCATTGACTTGGTGGTTCATTGAGAGTGAGTAGTCTAGGAAGATGCCGAGGTTGCATGAAAGCTCATGGGGGGGAGCAGTTCTGAGCATTGAGGGCCACCAGGAGTCGCCACAGGTGGAGGGTGTGGATCCCAGGTTGAGGACCTCGGATTGGCCCGAGTTGAGTTTCAGGGAGCTGTCCTTCATCGAGGTGACGACTTCCTACATTCCGTTGTAGAAGTTGTTTTTGCGGTTGTAGGTTCCTTGGTGAGGGAGAGGATCAGCTGGGTGTTGTTGGTGTAGGAGACAACGTTGATTCTGTGGTTTCTGTCGAAGTTAGCGAGCGGGGCCAAGTAGATGTTGAAGAGAGTGGGGATCAGAGAGGAGCCTTGAGGAACTCTGCAGCTGATCTCTGTTCATTTCGAGGAGAATGGTGGTTGTCTGACTCTCTTGGTTTGTCCGGTGAGGAAGGAGCAGATCCACTCTTGGGCTTTGCTGCAGATGCCAGCGTTGTGGAGTCTAGTGCAGAGAGTGTGGCGGGAGATGATGTAGAAGATGGTGGAGAGGTCCAGGAGGATGAGGGCTCTGGTTTCACCTTGGTGGAGGAGAGTTCAGATGTTGTCTGTTGCTGCAAGGAATGCGGTCTCAGTACTGTGGTTGCTTTTGAAACCTGATTGGGACGGGTCCAGGGTGTGGTTGGTTTCAATGAATTCAGTGAGTTGGGCGTTGATGGCCATCTCAATGACCTTGGCTGGGAAAAGGTGCACAGAGATAAGTCTGTAGTTCCTGATGTCGATCTGGTTGGCAGAGGGTTTCTTCAGCGGTCGGTTGATTTCTGTGTGCTTCAAATCTTCCAGGAAGGTGGCAAACTCAATGGAGCAGTTGATGATGTGACATAGTTCAGGGGCAATGGTGTCCCCGACTTGGTTGAAGATGTGGTCGGGGCACAGATCAGAGGGGAATCTGGAGTGGATGGTTCTCATGATCTTTAGGGTGTCATCAGTGGAGACAGTAGTCCAGATGAGCAGAGCTGGTTGGAAGCTGGAGTCTTTCTGTGCAGTGATTGCGGGTGGACTGGGTGGGTACTGGGTGGGTCCTGGGTTGCGCATCTGACATATATGTCTAAGATCTTGTGGTGGTGAGGTTGTGGCACAGGTCTTGGGAGGTGGGATGTCAGTGGAGTCCGTGCTGGGTTTGGTGAATTCTTTGATCACGGCAAAGAGTTCTTTGTTGTTGTGTGCGTTGGTGTTGACGTGTTCCTGCAAGGCCGTTTTATTTAGGGTTCTGATGAGGTGGTGGTTTGTGGTGATGGCAGTTTTGAAGGCTGTGTGGTTGGCCAGGGTCTTGCAGTTCCTTTATCTTTTCCCGAGCCATCTGCAAGTGCGCTTGGAATCTTGGAGGGTGGGGGAAAACCAGCTGGCTTTCTTGGGGGTTGCTTGTCAGAGGGTTTTCTGAGGGAGGCCAGTGTGTTGGTGCTTTCGGAGATCCATTGGTGGAGGTTACGAGCAGATGTGTTGGCGTCCGTGGTGGCCAGTGGTGGTGTTTGGTGGAAGGGGGTGGTGAGTTGGTCTTCAGGGCTGTGGGTCAGGTGGTGTTCAGTGGGTTTGTAGGAGAAGGAGAAGTGGACGTAGTGGTGATTGGTCCAGGGCGGAGGTGTGGGAGTCAAGAATGTCATTGCTGGCAGAGAAGATGGGGTCACGCTTGTGTCCTGCTGAGTGGGTTGGTGAATTGACCAGTTGTTTGAGTCCCAGGGTGGTGAGGTTTTCTAGTAGGGAAGATGTGTTGTGATTGTTGGGGTTTTCCAGATGAAATTGAGGTCACTAAGGAGGACGTAGTCCATTGAGATGAGAGCATTGTCTGCAATGAAGTCAGTTATAGATTTGGTGAAAAGAAGGTGCGGTACGGAGGGGGGGTGGTTTGTAGACAAGGGTGCCACGGAGGGTGGTGTTCGGGTTGGTCTGGATCTGGAAGTTCAGGTGCTCCATGCTGGGAGAGCAGTCGCAGGAGAGGGTTGAGTCACAGGATTTGTTGGGGAATGATGGTGATGCCTACTGCCAGTCGGTTGATGTGGTCCTTGTGTATGATTATGTAGCTGGTGGGAAAGGCATTGGTGAAGTCTGGGGCTGAGTTGGGGGTCATCCAGGTTTCCATATAGAAGGCGACGTCTGGAGAGATGGAGTCAAGCAGCTCCCAGATCTCCACTGCATGTTTGATGAGGGAGCGGGTGTTGAGAAGGATGCAGCTGAGGTGGTCAGCTCCAGTACTGGGTGGGTGTGTGGTTGGAGGATCCGGTGTGCAAAGGCAGGGGAAGGCGCAGTTGCAGCAGGTGAACAGGCCTTGAGTGTCCTTTGGCGATGTGATGTGGCATACGGTGGATCCTCCGTTGTTGAGTGTGTGGAGGGTGCCGGTGTCATATCAATGAGAGGCACGGGGACTAGGGTCCGTGCCAATGGGCACAGTCCAGGCGTGGACGGGGCAGACAGGCTTGCCTTTGCGCACTAGCAGCGTGACTGTGCAGAAGCCACCATTGAGAAGTGCTGGGAGGTAGGAGGAGTTGGTCAGCTGGGAGGCGAGAAAGTGACGCTGAGGGGGGGTGGGCCACAGGGATGAAGCAGCAGCAGGGACAGGAAGGGAGGGGAGAAAGGAAAGTGCTAGAGAAGGAAAAAAGAGAGAGACTAAGAGAAAACAAAAGGAGACAAATATAATAAAAAGGAAAGAGGAAAGCAAACGTAAAAAAGAAAAGGAGAAGGTAGGAAAACACAGACAGAGATCACCACTGGGCCACATGGATGAGTCGAAGGTGGGAAACTGCAGTGGAAATGGGCCTCGAAAGCACAGTGGTGCAAAAACCTGGAGCAACGCAAGGGGCAGCAGCAGACAGGTGGTGCTGTGTGGTACGGAGCAACAGAGTCTGATCAAGGATTAGTGAAGTTGCTTTGCCACTGTGCAGCAGCTGCCATTAAGAAGGTCAGGGAGGTGGGAGAGGTTGGTCAGCTGGGAGGAAGGAAGGTGGCGCTAAGAGGGGGTGGGGCCACACGGACGGGGCAGGGGCGGAAAGAGAGGGGAGTGAGGGAAGTGACACAGAAGGAAAACAAAGAGCGACCAGGAGAAAACAAAAGGATAAAAATTGAATATTAAAATAGAGTTAAAGCAAAGGCAAAAACCAAAAGCAGAAGACAGGAAAACAGACATAGCTCCCCATTGGACCACCAGGGATGAGGCATAAGCAAGAGCCTGCGGGTGAAGGAGGGCTCCGAATGAGCGCAAAAACCTGGAGCAGAGCAAGGGGCAGCAGCAGACAGGAAATGCTGTGCAGTGGGGAGCAACAGACGCTGACCAAGGGTCAGTGAAGTCACTCTGTCACAGGGCAGCAGTCACCATTAAGAAGGGCAGGGATGTGGGAGGGGTTTGTCAGCTGGGAGGTGGAAGGCAGGAAAGCGGCACTGAGAGGCGGTGGGGCCACAGGGACATTGCAGGGGCGGGAATGGAGGGGACCAAGGGAAGCGGAAGAGAAGGAAAACAGAGAGAGAACAAGAGAAAGCAAAAGGAGAAAAATAGAATAAAAATAGAGGAAAAGTAAAAGTAAAAAAGAAAAGCAGAAGGCAGGAAAACAGAGACAGAGCTCACCACTGGACCACCAGGGACGGGGCAGAGGTGGGAGCCTGTGGTGGGTGCTGGAGGGCCGCAAATGCGTGGGTACGCAAAAATGTGGAGCAGCATGAGGGGCAGCAGCAGACAGGTGGTGCTGCACGGCGGGGGTCAACAGATGCTGACCGAGTGCATTTTAGAGCACTCTAGTGCTCTCCTTGAAGACTCTTCCTCTCTGTTTTTCAGAACCTGGCACAACAGTTCATTCTTCTTTTTAACTGAGTGATTTCCCTGATGTCTTTAAGGGAGAATTCCATTTCAGGAGTTTTTGTATCACTGGGTGCATCCAGGCTTTCATATATTTCACGCATGCTATTTATAATAATAGGCTGGTTAGCTGTTGTGATCTCACTTTCCTTGCTCAAACTGATCAAGGACCTTGTTAGCTTGGTAATATCTTGGTAATATCGTCTTACCAGGGCTCTTGTCACCATCTAATATGCTTTATGATGGAGATGTCAATTTGAGTATCTAGTAGGGAAATAGGTGTCCTCAGATCTGAGTTTGTGAATAATCTGTATTAAAGCATTGCATGATCACTGTCACTGGTGTACGCAACATGGGATTTTTTATTTGCTTGAAACAAGCCACTGTAACACAGATGTAGACCAGTGTTAATTCTTTGGCTTCCGAGATGGAGGTGTATGAGGTAGGATGGTCTGTTGTAAATCTTCAGTTAAAAGCTCAGAGACAGAAGCTGATCAAAGTGCTGGCTAGCAAGAAGTCATTCTGAAGATTCCTTGTGTTGTTTTTGACAAGGGTGGGGGAATCCCATTATAGAGTCCTCAACTTGCTGCTGCATCAATGTAAGTGTTTGCACCAACAAGTTAGAATTGAAGTCCCCTGTCAGCACCCAGAGCCCATCAGAATAAGACAAGCGACTTTTGGAACACTTGTTTCTTAACAGGGTGAAGGTTTATATAAACATCTCCGAGGATTGTTGTTGCTGGCACCAGAGGGCCTGTCGCTGTTGAATGTAGTGTAATGATAACTACGTCACCCTAAAATTTTGACTTCAAATATTACATTCATATTATAAATGATGCCATGAAAGATGGCATGATTGCCGTAATTTGTGGGGTAATTTGCAATGCGAGTTATAGTGATCTTAGGACACGAGTTATAGTTACTTGAGGTAACTCTAACTATAACTTGTGAATTTCTATGGATTTGCAATTTTATAATATGAGCCTAACCATAACTTCCCTGTAACCTTTTGGTTTTTTAAAGTGAATTTCTATATTTTTTTGTAATTCTATTTTGTAACTATAATATCCCTGGAATCTTTGTTTTTTTTCAGTGAATTTCAATGGTTCTTTTAACGTATAGTAATTTTATTTCCTATACGTTGATCCAACCTCTGCAATGCACAACCTCTGGCAAGGCCCTGAGGCCAACCTGGTATAAGCACCTAAACTTGCATGTCCTTCACCCATGCGCTGGGTAGGTTGCCCCCAAGACCTGGCCTGCAGCCACACCCTGCGGCCAACATCCACCAACCACTGAAACCCACACTGTGCACAGCTCTTTCGCCGTGCACAGCGGGAGTTAGCCACAGGTTCTCTGGGTGTGAGAATAGGTGTGAGAAGGTGTATCTGGGGGTGAGAGTGGCTGTCAGATTGTCTCGGTGTGAGAGTGCATACATCAGTGTTTTAGTGGTTGCGCCTGTGCGCGGGGCTGCATGAAGGTGTCAGTGGATGTGTTAGTGGATGCATAAGTGTCTAAGTGGGTGTGTGAGTGGGAGAATTTGATTGAAAGAGAAACAGTACGAGAGAAAGAAAGCGAGAAAGAAAGAGAGAGTTTTTTAGGCTTTAATATCTCATATACTTAGAATGAGATATTTTTGTTGGATTTAACAAAAAATGTATTTTTTTAAAAGTATAATTTTATAATTTATAATTTTATTTAAAAAAAAAAAGGAAATTAGTTCAGCTGAACTCAAACCCCCATGGCTCAGTGTGAAGGTCAGCCACCTTCAGTAGCCTTTTGTGGGCTATGTGGGACTGCAAGGGAGCCCTCAAGGTCATCCCTGCGGTCCTTACTTTATTTATTTATTTATTTTTTATTTTAATTACAAAGCCCTTGAGGGTTCCCCCCATGGTCCCTACTTTTTCCAAAACTTTCTTTTAAAGCAAAGCCCTTATGGGCTACCTGGCACTGCGGGGGACCCCTTAAGGTTTCCCTCACAGTGCCAATGCTTCAGCAAGCATGGAGCTGCTTTGACACCAGCTCCTTGCTTGCCAAAGCATTTCATCTCTGTCCCCTGCAGAAATGAAGCTTCAGATTTTCACAGCGGACCTGCTTTGAAGGTTCCCCTGTCAAAACCAGAAGTGTTTGCTGCGGCTTGGCTGCAGCCTGCAGCCATGCTACAGCAAACAGCTATCTCTCGGGGTGGGCACGCCTGGGACATAGCAGGAGCAGGCCACAGGGCCCCCCACATTAATTAAGAGATTGCCCTTGGGAGAAGGTGGTACTCATGACTTGGCCACCCCAGGGGCATTGGCCTAATGAAGAGCAGGAACCCACGCTTCTTTTTTTCAGTTTTTATCCCGATACAATAAAATAAATTACTTTTACAGCTTCTGTTCTTGAAATGTTATCAGCTAATCAGATCTCAGCACTCCATAGTTAGGGTTCGCAAATCCTTCCCATCCCTAGACACAGAAATTTGTGTTCCTCTTAATTTCTCAAAAACTACTGAACATAATTACACCAAAACAATAAAAAAGAACTCTTTCTGGACCAGGACCTACCTTCCTGCCAAATTTGGTGTAATTCTATCCAGTAGTTTTGCGCTATCGTTGTTCAAAATCCCTATGTCAAAATGAATTGAGAAAACGTGTTTTGGGACCCCCCTTTTTCTTGGTCCCCCTGGACGGATCACCCCAAAACTTTCCAGTTAGCAGCTGATGGAAGTTCCTGTAGTATGTCAGGTCTTTTGAGCAGATTGTTTCAGCCTCAGATGTTGCAAGATACAATGGTTAAAGAGCGATCTCTTGTGTTTCAGTGTTCAAGACAGTGATCATTGTTACTTTCCACTGAGCTAATTTTGCTGGTGTACGTTTGATTCACTTCACTTCTCCAGATCGACATCCCTCCTAATGAATTCAAGGCCGTAGGCACTTCAGAGGCAGAATCTCATCTGGTTTTTATGGACAGGTACGTATTTATGGACTGTTTGCCTAGAAAACAGCCCTTTCTGAGTCAATCGAGAAAAAACATCTGGATATCAAATAGCTGTAGGAGTCCTTCTCCGGATGCCTTGTGCTTCGAGGGCTGCTTTGTGGGATAGTTTAGCTTTAATCTCCCTAGACAATACTACATTTGTGCATTCATTTATGTCTCTGATTTCTCCCACCAAGAGAATGTCAGAGAAGGAGATTTGCTCCAGGCCGGGCAATGCAGGTAATAATTGTAGCAGATTTCCTCTATTTAATATATTATGTTTCCCTTGGGATGGATACTCTGGATATAAGACTAATAGGCCAGTTTTTTTTTTCATCACTTGATGATGCCAGACCAAGCCCCCCTAGGGCTGTCACAATGCTTTCTGGCGGTCCTATTAAATCCCATTTCCAAATAATTGTGCTTCCTGATGCTCTTAGGTTATTTCTCTGTTTTTCTCAGTATTGCTACCTCCTCGCTAGGCAGATTCCCACTGAGGAATTGTGCACCCTCCTCTATGGGAGTAAAATATTAATGGCTCTGAGGGCCAAATTTATTTAAACATGGCTGACGTGCATACTGTTGAATATTATTATTGCTAACTTATTCCACTGTCTCAGTCTGAATGGATACTGAGTGTCAATGCTGCATGTCTTCTGAATTCTGCAGACTGTCCTTTAGGTGCTCTCTCTCTGTCAGATTTTTCTCTGTATGAGGCTCACTGGAATATTTGGGCAACATCAAACTCTGTGCCGATCTTACTTGGTCTGCACATAGTACACTGGGATGCAATACCGTCTGCTACAATTGAGCTTGTATTGACAGAATTAATGTCCTCTTTCTGCTTCAAAAGAGGCCCTCTGGGGATCAGGCTGTTTAAACAGGGGAAATATTCTGTTTACTAAGTTGGGGCACCACTTTTTGTTCAGTTTGTTTCAGTTGTTTTCAATTTCTCCTAGAGAGCGTCAGATGGGCCATCAAACCCTCTTTTGGCTTAACTTCTTTCTGCTGAGGAGCTGTTAGATTGGCTTGGAGCTGCCTGATGTACTGTCTCTTCTTTGATACTCTGATTCAGGTGCAAGTCATTTCCTGCCACTGAAGCCTCTTGTTCAAGATTCATACATATGGAGTTTACCTCCGTTAGAGATCCTGAATTGCTCTGTAGGTCTTGGATTAACTTGACATAATTTCAGGCATAGTGGGCAGTTTGTCCATTAAGTGCACGCAATAGTGCAACAATTCAACTTCCATAGTTGTTGATTGGGCTTTAATAATCAGATGTTTTTTTTTTTTTTTCAGGTCTATTGTCGTAATGTGAGTGGCCAGTGCTTGCAGTACCAAAATTTGGACATGAAATTTATTAGAATGCATTATTGTTGCTTGTCCTATAGTCATCAGTATTGTCTCCACTTGGATCTACTGATCTTTATAATGCTCAAAAATGCTGAAAGGGACCCTCTTGGTTTGTCGAAGAGGGAGATAAAGAAAATGAGTTAGAGACAGAGAGCAGCGTTTTCTTAGATTTCTTTCTTGATTTTTCAAACAGTGGACTATGCTGTAGGTCACATAAAACCAAGGGCAAGGAGTGCTCTTTATCTGTTATTGATTTGTTTAAAGAGTCAAGTTTTGAATGATTTGCTGTATTTCACCAGGCCTTTGAAATGGCCCCTAGCATTGTCTTTTTTATGCCATAGTCCTTTACTGGTGGCATTGTTGCAGAATCCCTTGCTTCCGTACACAGGCTATCTCTCCTGTCTTTAATTTCTGTCAAACTTGCATCAATGATCTTCTTATTGTCTATTGTCTTATTGTCTATTATTATGGTGGGAGAAAGGTGGGAGAAAGCAAATAAACACTGGCTTCACTGTCTGCTGCTTTCTGGTCTTTCTCACTAGATGCTACTGGTCACCATAACGGGTGGTTCCTGGTGCTTTAGTTCCCTCTAACATAATAGAACTCTACTTAATTTTCTGTGGAGTGTGATTTACTTAATATTCCTCTTTGCTCTTGTTCATGTTTATCTCTAGCTGAAGTATCCTGGGAACACTCTTAAAGTAGGTCCTAATATCATTGCTTTGGGAAAGGCAGTCCTGCCCTTGGCCTACATCCTTGATGGGCAGCATCTGAGAGGCATGAGGAAAAAAGCAAGAGAGTAAACAACCCTGTTTATCCAATAACATAGCAGGAGTGACTGCGGTCTTCAATGCACACTTGTCTGTGTTTTTCCTCCGGATCTTCCCTTTTTTCTCCTAGACACAACCTGCAGAAGGAGCGAGCTGCGTGTCCTCACTCCTGGCTTCTGCTTGTAGCACGGTGACAGGCTGAGCCAAGATGCTGCAAGATACCACAGGCAACATAAAGCATAGCATTCTTACAGGAATCTTGCCAAGTCTTGGTGGTCTCTCAAGTCAAGCAGCAAGTATCAGCCCAGAGGGGACAGGTGGTGGAAGAAGCATTAGTATTACTTGCAACGGTGTAGAGGGAATGAATTTAGGCAGCTAAATATTGCTCGACTAAACCAGCATCAAAATAAACAAACTGCTTGAGTCTCCGAACGAAGATTGATTTAAATTGAATTAAATATAGTCAATAAAAATGAAATAAAATAAAATTACTTCCACTTACCTCCTTTTGGCTGCCCCACCACCCTCTACCTAGAGACCAGTAGCTCCTACTGCGAAGTCCTTATTATGGTACTGTAGAGCAGGTTATAGAAGAGTTGCTGAGGAGAAATACTTTAATGCAGAAAAATACAGGATATTATAAATCTGCTTCTTCTGGGGAGACCAACTGTGCTGTGCTGGCACAATGCTCTTACTTCTGACTCCACCCCCCGGATCATGGAGACCTTTAGCCCTTTTAGTGCCCATTCAAAATCATTCAGCGCCAAGCCATTTAATACCATTTTGGACTGCTTTACTTTCACGTGCTGTAGTTTGTCTAATTGTGATTGTAATGTTGGGAAACAATTTCTTTTTTCCAGAACGTCCTGTACTATTAATGTATATGTAAATCATACATTTATAAAACACCCTGAACTCACATGGCACATGTCAAGATGGCCGGCAGGTGACTGTGAAAATGATAAGTGTAAATGAGCGCATTGGTAGGGTAATAAAATAAATAGCATTTTCTAAAAGCAGATGCACAGAAATATTTATTATTCAGTTTGCTCTCCAGGTAAAAAGGCATATTTTGATATTCATTTTTTTTAATTTTTTTTTTATTGGCTATTTGTCATACTGTGGCATAGATATAAGGCACATACATTTTTCATGTTTCTATTGCTGTATAGCATAGTCTAATACAATTGTTTTACAGAAGCAAAATAGATGTATCTGAGAGTACTGTTACAAAGATATGGAAGAACACAATTTTGCTGCTTTCGACACCACTTTTACGTACTTCAAAATGTCCTACATGCTATTTTGTCTGTTAATGTCTTTAGTATTATCATTAGGCTCAGGAGCAAAAATCTGCTCCGCTGGCAGAGTTTTCCGAATTCAAGATTTTTGAGGACTCTAGTTCCCAAATTCTGCCACCTAGTGCAGAACGGAGTTTGTTTGTGCGTGCAAGATTAGCACTCGTGAGCGCGTGAATACTCTCAGGCTGCTAAGGAGCACACACAAGACTTCACGCCCACCTGCACAACTTCCGGTTGCAACAGAGGCAAAAACAGCACCGCTTGCGAGCGCGTCTGCACCTTGAGTAGTTTTTCTACTAGAGATGCATGTAAATCTAAAAAGAGGTTTTGGAGTGGACTTTCTTCTCCAATGGACCCTTCAAGTTGTTTGTTAGAGTAGAAGCCTTGTTTTACAAACAGGAAGGAAGTGACCCAGAGACTCTAACTTCCTGTTGCCGTTCAGCAGGCTACTCCAGTGCTTTGTCTATCTCCTGGTCAATATTCACTTGGATTTTGTGGTGGAAAGATCACTCTCTTTGCCTCGTGGATATATACCTTTGGATTTAAGGACTTTGCTTTTGTGATATCACACAAGTAAGTTAAAAAAAACTATTGTATAATGATGTTGTTTGTTTGCTTTGGCATGCACCAGTATTTCTTCATGCTTAATTTCATTTAAAAATGTTATTGTGGTGGGTGGTCTAAAGTTTAAGTAGGGGCGTGGTTATTTATTTTGCATTTCATTTATTTTTGTAAAGAAAGATTATTGCACAGCTCAGTACCTTTTCGCCATGTTTGTTACATTTGGAATAATATTTTACTATGTGGCCTAGACTTCCAACAGGCCATCTAGCCAGGTCCATTAATAGTAGTCATCAGTGCATGAAATAAATGTTTCTGTGGTATATGGTATAAAAACTTCATTTAGGGCAATAATGTAATTTGATAAAATAAAAATGATGGCTATTGTTTGCAATTTCATTTATTTTTTTTGCAAAAAGACTATTGCCCTCATTACGAGTCTGGCGGTCTTAAGACTCGCAATGGTGGTCGGACCACTGCAGTCATGGCAGTCTGACATTACGACCGTGGCAAAGCCACCAAGGTCTGATTACCGACACCGCCAGGTTGCCACTAGTCGACAGCCTGGAGGTCTCAGCAGTTGTAATCCGCCAGGATGGCACTGCAAGCAGTGCTGCCCTGGGAATTATGACTCCCCAATCCGCCAGCCTTTTCATGGCAGTTGGTCTGCCATGGAAAGGCTGGTGGAATGGGGGCATCGGGCCCCTTGGGGGTGCCTGCACTGCCCATGTGCTTGGCATGGGCAGTGCAGGGGCCCCATGGACAGACCCATTGCGCTTTCCACTGCCCGAATTATGGGCAGTTAAAAGTGCGGTGGGTGCTGCTGCTGACGGCTTGATTACTAGCCGGCGTCAATGTTAAGGCCCTGTTTCCCGTCAGCCCAGCAGGAAATTTGTAATAGGGACGGCGATGTTCTGATTGCACTGGTGGTCAGATGGCAGTATGAGTTTGGAGGGCGGCGGAACTTGTGATGAGGGCCTATATGTTGTGGGGCAATATCTGATGGCATAGGAGGATATGTGTTATTTTAAAATTTAAATAGCTTAGTTACTTTTCGTGTTTAGCTGAATTGTTGTTAGTGTTTTTTTAAGTGTTTCCACCATGACTCCTTTTTCCGGCCAGTGTGTGTGTGTGTGCGTGTTTGTATGTGTGTTTGTCTTCATTCACCATTTGTCTTTGTTTTCCATCCCTTGTGGCCAGGGCCCATTTTGTGTAGTCAATTTCCATAGGCTTGCATGTGTTCTTTGCTCTCTTTGCCTCCTTGCTCAATGTTGTTGTTTGAACAAGTGGCTGTTGGTCATCTTGTGCACCCAGCCTGTGTTGTTGCCATAGGCTTTCATGTGTTCTTTGTTCTTTATGCCTCCTTGCCCAATGTAACTGGTTGAACATGTGGCTAGCAGCCATTTTGTGCATCTAGCAAGTATGTTTTTGTCATAGGTTTGCTTATGTTCCTTGTTCTTCATGCCTCCTTGCTCACTGTTGTTGCTTGATCATGTGACTGGTAGCCATTTTGTGCATGCAATCAGTGTGTTTGCTGCGATAGGCTTGCAAGTGTTCTTTGTTCCCCATGCCTCCATGCCGCCTTGCTCACAGTTGTTGCTTGACCACATGACTGGCAGACATTTTGTGCATCCAGCTGGTGTGATTTTGTCATAGGCTTGCATGTGTTTTCTGTGTTCTCCATGCCTCCTTGCTCTCTATTGGTGTTTGGATAGTGGCTTTTTTGTGCTTCCAGCCAGTGTGCCTTTGCCATAGGCTTGCAATTGTTCTTTGTTCTCCTTAACTTCTTGTTCTGTGTTATTGTTTGACCATGTGGCTGGCAGCCATTTTGTGCATCTAGCCAGTGTGACTTTGCCATAAGCTTGCATGTGTTCTTTGTTCCCTATGTCTCCTTGCTCTCTGTTGTTGTTTGACCAAGTGGGGAGGAATCCGGATGCAGCACTCCCACATCAACAGCACCACTCCAACCTAGGCCCAAGATCATATCTGTCAGTGAGGCAGCCACTGCCATCTTGGCAAGGCCGAGAAGCAGTGACGTTGAATTGGATTTATAATTTAGGCAAAGTAGTACCAAATCATTTCATAAAACAGAGCAAAGTTGACAGCAGACAGAGCCAGCAACAGTAGATCTTTCTGAAATTGGAGCAAAACAGGAGGTTGAGCTTTCTACCAACCAAGAACCTCCTCTAGAATTAATTGCTCCCAGATCAACAAAAAAAGAAAGGATACTACTCCACCATCTTCTCCAAGCACCACTTCTGATGATGATGTTGGGAACAGGGAGTGGACCTAGGCAGAGTCCGGGAGACACCAGGAGAGACAGGAGAAAAGAAAAGTTCCTGAAAGCCTTAGAATCATCAAAGGGGATGCGGATGAGGATCATGACAAAGAGCCAGTCATTGTGGAAGCTGGCACAGAGGAGTCTGCCATTACTTTTCAATGTGCTTTGAGGAATGTGGCACAGGTAGTACCGCCAGCTCCATGTTTGTAAAGCCCCAACTGAGGCCTGCCTCAACCCCTACCTCAGTAGAAGTATGCACTGTAGACAGGCAATCAATGACACACCGACCTACCTCAAGTTCTTCTTAGGCATTGGCAGTGGCCACATAAGAAAGTACTCCTCCCCAGTTTGGGTCTTTTTTACACTTAGCAAACAGGAGGAGAACATTGCAATATGCTCGATTTGTAATGCAAGTGTTTTGTCGAGGTAAGACTGGCACACAATATGGTACTGGAGGCCAAACAACCCATATGAAAAAACATTATGCAATCTGGTGGAAGGAGCACCCTAAAAAAATTGTTGAATGTGGTTGTGGTGGTGAAGGTGAGGAGAGCTGGGAAACACCAACCACAACTGGTCCAGTCATGGTGGGAAGTTGAGGTAGAAGTGGGTGACATCCTCATGCAAAGCATCCCTGTCCCCAGCATTGTGCCAGGATCACCCACCTCAGCCACCTTACAATGGAACAAGCTGGTTCAGAGTCAGATGGAGACACCACGGCATACAGTAACTGCCCCACAACACACATTGAGTCTACCACAACCTACTTCTCAAAAGTCACTTGCGTCATTGGCCCCAGGAAAAAGATAGTCCAGGCTACTATTATGGGAATGTTAGGCATGAGGGGCCCTATGACTGCAACCACCCAGTGGCATGTTTGTACAATGGAAAACTGGCAAATATTTTAGTGCTGGACCTCCTCCCTTTTTCTTTTGTGGAAGGAGTGGGATTCTTAGAATTTGTGAAACCATCTGCCCAAAATGGAAGTGTTCCAAGTCGGACTTATATTGCCAGAGTTGCTCTTTCAGCTTGAATCACCATGTGCTGCAATTGGTTGGGCAAGCTCTGCAGCAAAGTGTTGCCTACATCATTCACCTGCCAGCAGACAAGTGGACCAGCTGTCGGGCGACTGATTACATGTACATTACTGCACAATGGATCTCTTTTGCAGGCATAAAGAAAAATCTATCTACAGGTCTTGGTCCTGAAGAAATCTTTAAGAGTGTTCAGCAGCATGCAACAGTAGCCATGTTCACTATGGAGAGATCACACGCAGTCGCAAACATCTTGGACAAATTTAAGATCAAGGTGTCTGAATGGCTGAAACCCAGAGGTCTTCGAATTGGATTTGTTGCAATTGAAAATGGCAGTAACATAGTCAAGGCCATATTGGACAATGGCTATTTCAGGTCCTTTGTTTCACGGACTGCATCAACCTGGTTGTTCAAAAGTTTGTCACGAAAGAAGATAGTCAGCAACATACTGAGCACCTGTGAATGAATCTGCATTCATTTCACCCATTCTTTTAAAGCCGGGAAGCAGTTGCAGATTATTCAGGTTGCTAACAAAGTAGCATTTAAAGCCCTAGCACAGGAGGTGCCAACACACTAGAACTCAAACTATTATATGCTGCATCGTCTGTTTGAGCAGAACAGACAACCGAATGACTACGCCAGTCAGAAATCACTTTATTTTGTCACTTAAAACCATAAACGTACACATAGAAATTCAACCAAACGTACATAAAAATATTAAAAGCCTTAAAAACATTAAATGAACAACTGTAAATAATTTAAATAGGCACGAATAAAAAAGATGCAGAATAACAAAAAAATATATAAAATGTATTCCACCTGAAGCCTAAACCACTTAGATTATCTTACCACCCAACCCTTTTCCTATTTCTAGTGGCAGCCAGTAAAAACACTTGCAACTAAAACGTGTTCTAAGGGACTAATTAGCATCTGTAGATATATTAGGGCCTGTAGAGCATGTATAAAACCCTACCCTATTAAAAGTGAATGACTATAACATTTTCATTGTAAACAGTAGTAATCAGATAAAAACATAAAATGTAGAGTGTCCTGCGTAAAAAATTATCGCTATTCTGCCCTGAAGTACGGCAAGTAACCAATAGTTACCAGGAAGCAGTGGTAAGGTAATGATGTGTCAAGTAAATATGGTTCTGTCCAAGGACAGGTTTTTAGCAAGATGTATTCCCTAACAGTGGATTTAGAAACCTCCCGTGCCTCATGCTCTGCAGACATAACAGATAAAAATGGTTTCTTCAACAAGCAAAGATTTATTTTGATAAGCTTCTCATGGGAGGTGAACACATCTGGGGGACCCAATTTCCCAGCCAAGGTCTCAATGTGGCACAACTAGGGAATGCTTTTAACATGATCTAAAGAAAGACAGTATTTAAGTACTGTCTTGTTAAAGCCAAAACAGGGCTAATTCAGGTGCTAATCCAAAGCAATGGGGAGAAGCTAGCACCAGGTCAGAGATATACCCCACCCCCAAATCCTCATGTACAATGTAAGAAGCTGTTGGATAGGGGACCAAAAGCAAATTCTGAAGGAGTTTATTCTCCACTGTTTGTAAGTCCCTGGGATCCATATATCCCCACATCTAACACCCATAATAGTCAATAGAGACACATTTAACCCTATATAGCTTCAGCAGGGCCTGAACTGGTTTAGCCCCTAATATTTTGGCAAAGTCAAGAACAGCTGCAGCGGCTCTTGACATGGAGTTCTTTTTGCTTTTCTTAAAGGCACTTATGATTACCTGTCATCAAACAGGACTCCCAGATATTAAAATGATGGAACCCTAGTAATTTCAATGCCATCACAATATTGCCTCTCTGGGTTCTATTTCATTGGCCCAAAACCATAGTATGAGACTTAGCAAAATTGGTACTCATGTCTAGGGAGTTCATAAACTCTACAAAAGACATTGAAAGCCAACTGCTGCCCTGGCAAGCAGGACAGCATAATTTGCATAGAGAAGTACTGGTATAAGCTGAGTATCTTCCCAAAGTACATCACTGCAAGCAGAACATGAAGATGTGTCAAAGTCATTGATTTATAATGTACATAACAAGGGGGCCAATATACATTCCTGCCTCATTCACCTATGAATTTTAAATCAAGAAGTGGGACTCCCTGTGTAATTATACCTAATATTAGCAGAAAGATCCAGGTGGAGGTCATGAAGAAAGTTTAACATATTGCGGTCCAACCCCATATTAATCAACAGATGCCACAGGTTGGATCTATCAAATGGAGACGTTAAGTCCAAGAAAGCCAGGTGTAATATGCCTCTCTGGCCACCATATAGTTCCCTATTATCAGCTGGAGGTTAAGGCATTGATCTTTGGTACTTTTCCAGGGCCTAAATCTAAATTGTAGTTTGGAGATAATATTGTGCTGCTCCATCCAATCAGTCCATATGGCAAAATCACTCTTCCTAGGACTTTAGCCAAATAGTTAATCAGAAATATGGATCTGTAGCATCTTGGATCTGTGCATGCCCCTTTCTTAAAAACCCATATGATAACAAAGTGGGACCAGGAAGATGGCACCTCCACTTTGCAGGCATCATTAAAGACATGGGTAAGAATTTTTACCCACAAGGATGGATTTGACTTATAGATGTCTGCTGGCACTCCATCCAGCTCCGGCTCTTTATCCTTTAACAGGACCATAATAGCCCTGGTCACTTCCTCCTCCTAAAAAAAAATAGATCATGATTACCCTTTGGGAGTACCCACGTTGACAGTTGGGAGTGCTCTAGAGGGTTCAATTAATACCCTGGAAATGAGAAACCCATGTATCTGCAGATATGGTACATTCTGTAGGGGATTTAACAACCCCGCAACAAAAGGGTGATCGATGATCTCCCAGAACTTGGCACAAATTTTTAGAATGTCAGGACAAAATGAATCATTATAGGCTTCCTCCTTAATTTCTTGTTTATGAACTGCTAGGTTTGATTTATAGGTTTTCCTTTTTTTGGCTATTTCATGCTTGTTCTGGGGGCTTTGTTTAAGTGAAGTACAGTGCGGTGAACTTGTGAGCACTTACTATCAAACCATTGTCCCCCACCCACCTTAACTTAGCCTTCTGACTTCATTGAGGTAGAAGCTACTTGTTGACAAATTCTCTGAAAGACATTTAATTAGGTTTCACCAGAAGTGACATTCTCCATACACAGAGTAATATCTTCTCTACAAACCCCAAACACAGCATTAGTGATTTGATCTGGACTATTCTAGGTCCTTTTCAATATGCAGGCTTGGTACTGGGGAATAATATCAAGGGAGAGCCATAATGTTCACCCTCCTCCATTTTAGTGCCAAAAATAGGGGATTATGATCACTATAATGGTGCCACTGGATCTCAAATTAAAGGACACATTCTGCCTAATAAATTGAAATAAAAAATGTAATCAACGGTAGACTTCGCTCCCCTCCCCTTAAATGAGGGAATACCCAGACCATCACCCTCCCAAGAATTGTACATTGGCATCTGCAACTATTTCCTCTAGCAACAGCCCTTATGCCGAATTCTCAAAATGAGGAATTGGGGGGAGGGAGGCTAGACCAGGATTGTTGTAATCCTGACATCACCTTTGACAAAGGTGGAAGTTAAAATCACCTAAAATGATTACTGAAAAAGGAGAATTCTGTTGTTCCCCAAATGACTCTAAAAAAGTTTTAAGGGAAAGCAAGTGCTCAATGGGGCTAACCCTAAAAACAGCACCGCCAAAATGTTACAATAGCCTTTATCCAGTTTCTGTGAGGTACATGAGATTGTAAGGGATACTAAAGGGAGAAGTGCCCCCTTAGCCCTACCTGACTAAGAAGGAAGGGCAGGTTCAAAATAAGAAATATACCCATCCATATAGAATGAGGACTCATGATCCCAGGTTTCCTGCAAACACACAATGTGCTGGGAGGGCATCCTCCCTCTTACTGCCTATAATGGCTATATTCCAATTGAGCATATTTAAATTATGAACTATAGGAACAGCCACACTAACCTCTGGCAACATCCCCAACTAATTTCCTTCCTGGGGTTGTAAAACAGGGGTTGGTAATGAGCTCAGTGAATGTTTAAGGTCTAGGTTGCTAAGGGAAAAAAATCTGTTTAACAACTTGATGGGAGAAGCCTGCAAACCATTCTCCTCCCCTGGGACCACTTCAGTGGCTGAATCGAGAGTATAGTAGATAATCCATGCCCCCTATTAAATGTAGGGGGATAAATAACCCAAGCAAGAGTGCCCTGATACCCCTCTGGTTGTAAATTGGGCCCATGATGAAACAGTCTACCTGCAATGTCAGGTTGGTCAAAATTCAGGACTACACAATCCCCCTCTACTTATTTACTGATTTCCTCTTGATACCCACCAAACCCACCCGTCTGGCCATAATAATATGAGATGAGGTCACAACCCTATCCGCCACTGTATTATTACACCAAGATCTGGCTTTATGAATAAGCTCCAACGTGGTCTCGCTTGAACAAACTTCTAAGTGAAGGACCGCCACCAGGACAGCTACCAGTGGGGTAGATTAGGGTGGCGGCCAAAGACTAGCAGTCTAGTACAGGTCAAAGGCAGCAGGTGACTTTCAACCCCCATGAATTCCTCATTGGAGACGAGGGGCAAGAAGGGGGAGAAGGTCGGCTGAGGAGAGAGAGCAACTCTAAACGATGATGGATTGAGTGCTGAAACTTTTCAAACACTCACCCCATTCATAGATCTGGGTTTAATCCATCATACTTTTGCCCACCATGCCACTGCAGTTTGGACCCAACCACATGCAAATCCGTCTTGACCCTGCCAAAAATGGGAACAGTCTAACCCCAACTGCCTGGTTAGGTCCTCACTGAAATGGAAACAAGCATCCTGGGACCGATTTTGGGCTATCAGCCCTCATCAGCCAGGCTAGTTTGGAACCAATGCACAGTGAGGAAGGGGCCCACATCTGGGCATACCCTGCCCCCTTAGGGTGACTTAGCAACAAAAACAAAAAACAATGAAGGATGGAGTGCTGAAACCTTTCAAACACTCACCCCCAGTCACAGATCTGGGTTAAATCCATTGTTCTTTTTCCCCATGTGCCACTCCAGATTAGACACAGCCATATGCAACCCTGATCCCCATGAGAACAGTCCAGCCACAACTGCCTGGCGAGTTTCTCTCTAGACTTGAAACAAGCATCCTGGGACCAGATGAGTAGTATCACCCCACATCAGCCAGGCTAGCTTGAATCCAGTGGCACAATGAGCAAGGGACCCACGTCTGGAGATACCTTAGACACTTAAGAGTGACCTTAGCAACACAAATTGATGATGGACGGAGTGCTGAAACATTTCAAACACTCACCCCAGTTACAGATCTGGGTTAAATCCATCATTCTTTTTCTCACCATGCCACCCCAGTTTGGAATCAACCATATGCAAATCATTCTTGACCTTGCTCCCATAGGAAGAGTCCAGCCTGAACTGCCAGGCCAGGTCCTCCCTGGACTGGAAAAATGCATCCTGGGACTGGTTTTGGGTATCACCTTCATCAGCCAGACTAGCTTAAATCCAGTGGCACAGTGAGCAAGTGACCCACATCTGGGCATACCCTGTTCACTTAGGAACACAAAACGATGATGGATGAAGTGCTGAAACTTTTCAGACACTCACCCCAAGTAACAGATCTGGGTTAAATCCATCATTCATTTGCTCACCATGCCAGCCCAGTTCAGGCCCAACCGTATGCAAATCAGTCTTGACCCTGTTGCCCATGGGAACTGTCATGCCTGTCCTCCCTGGAAAAAAACAACCTGGGACTTGTATTGGGGTATTACCCCTAATCAGCCAGGCTAGCTTAAATCCAGTGGCACAGTGAGCAAGGGGCCCACGTCTGGGCATACCCTGTCCACTTAGCAAAACAAAATGATGGTGGACAGAGTGCTGAAACCTTTCAAACACTCACCCCCAGTCACAGATCTGGGTTAAATCCATAATTCTTTTGCTCACCATGCAACCCCAGTTTGGACCCAACCATGTGCAAATCAGTTTTGACGCTGCTCCCCATGAGAAGAGTCAAGCCCAAACTGCCAGGCCAGGTCCTTCCTGCACTGGAAACAAGCATTCTGGCATGATTTGTGAGGTATCACCTCTCATCATCTGGAATCTAGTGCCACAGTGAGCAAGGGACCCACGTCTTAACCTATACAAGATATATATATATATATATATATATATATATATATATATATATATATATATATAGATAGATAGATAGATAAAGATAGATTATATATATATATATACATATATATATGTATATATATATATATATACTGTAGATCTATATCTATTTATATATATATATAATAATATATATATGTATATATATATGTATGTATATATATGCATATATGTATATATGTATATATATATATGTGTGTGTGTGTGTGTGTGTGTGCGTGGTGCGTGTGTGCGTTCAGCACAAAGTATCCCATCTACAAAAGACCAAATCACAGACACTTAATCCTACTTTACTTCCTGGCCTCACACTCAAACACAAACTATTTAAATCAAATACATTCCTTTGGCAGTGAGTGAAGGAAAAGGAAAGGAAACTTGAGTTAGAGACTGATTTAGTTTGGCTAAGGGTTATTACAATTCATCGTACAGTGGACAGGATATCCATCACATTTGTGATGGAATAACGCATTCCACCAAACTCTCTCAATCAGGCCCTTAGTCAGCAGCAGCAGGGTAAGGTAAAGGGAAAGGTCAGGGTAGGTACAGTAGAGGTTTTGCTCAGAATACTGGGAGGAGGGGGAGTTGGGAGGTGGTTCACTGATGATGTTGCTTAGGCTTAGTCAGTCAGTGTAGTTGAAACTGAAAGTTTATCAATTTCAAATATGAACTGGCATAAAATTCCATTATGGAAGCCATATGAAGTTTAAACCACTTGTCCTGGCCTAACAGTTGCCACATGCCAAAAATGTTTTTTTCTCAATGTGGATAGAAGTTAGGAACATATATGGTTGGTAGTAGGGGAGGTGACTGAATAGCACTCGGAGGGAAGAGAAAGACACCTTGTTTTTGTTTTGGCTTGCAATCCACTGAAAACTTTGTAAATGCTACATAGAAATAGACACATATTGCACAGCCAACACTGCAGTGCCGGATTGAACCATGCTGCAGTTGGGTGGGGCCATCATCATCATCATATCATGGCCCTTGGGTCTGACTCAACACTTGCAAAGTGCCATGAGGGAGGTCATGGATAATGTTGAATGGGTGGGACCTGTCTGACTTAACAAATACAGAGGGTTTTCTAATAATTGTCAATAACCAAGCAATGTTACTTACTCTCACCTGTCCCTGCCACCTCAGAGACTCCCCCTTCAGGTGCTGCATCTGGCACGCCGGTGCTGGTCCCAGCACTGGTGGTCTGTGTGGCTAGAAAAAACGTTATACATTTTAGGTGACACACACACCTCCCACTTATGTTTTATAACAAAATACAACCATAACACAGGACTACAGTTGAGTTTGCAGTATCCCCTCTCCCAACTAAAATATCACTTTGGGCATTTTGCTGGTTGACAATGTTAGAAAACTACAGCCAATAATCAAGCCAACTGGAAGGTATGGTCAAAGATAGGATGATGACAGTAAGTCAGTTCAAGCACAATGAAGGGATAGCATGAATTGGTCAATGAAGGACATATGGTTTGGTTTTGGTTGGTAATTTTGGCAAATGCAATGGTGCTGTCCTCTTACTACTCTACTGCAATGCTGCACTGTCATTGCAACTTCTGGGAAAATACAGTACAGCATTGTGGGGATGGTACGCCATATCCTTGGCCACTCATCACTTGAGCATGAGCAAGAAATAGTAAGCCTTTTCAACAAACAAGCATAGACGAGCTTGCATAGGTCTGTAAACTCTGTAATCTTCTTAATAGATTACCTAATTTAGTGTCATAGTCTTCCAGTACCAGTCCACAGGGTTTAATAAAGGTTAGGGGAGAGGGACAGAATAACGAAGCAGAAGAAAGCTTAAACTAGAGATTACAGAAACAGGAGGAAGTTAGGTACAGAAACAAAAAATATAGAAAAAAGGATAATGCAGGGTGGGATTACATGAATTAACACTGAACAGAATGAAGAGCATTTGAAAAAAGAGTCACAGCACAAGAGAAAGGAGGAAAAAATAATCTAACTGAGGAGAGTTAAGAGAAAATATGAATAAGAGCTTACTCTGGCCAGTAGAGCTGTCAGCCGTGGCACTGGTGGTGGAACTTCCACCCGCTGCTGAGCTGGTGATGGCACCCTCGTCTGCCTGACTCTCCAATGCCCTATTATTGCCCTTAAGTGCTGATGTATGAAATAAAGAAAATACCAAAAACAGATTAGTGGTACAGTTAGTCTCCTAGGAAACATTTTGACATGCAAAGGAAAATGCACTAACATATTGACACTGTACTTTAGTACAGTTATGAATCAGATTTCCTAATACCTATATGATCAGGTTGACCTATTACTGACACCTTACCTAAGCCCTTTTTCGAATTTCCTAAACTACATTTGAAAATACTAATGCATTGCAACAAATGATCTTTGCTTCGCAAATCACATTCACAAACCTCCTTTCTTAAGCCAATTCAAGCAGTTTCCAATGCATAGATGCATGCATGCATCACAGAAATAATGCTTTTGACGGTACAAGCTACATAAAAAGAAAGACACAGTACACTAACTCACTGATATATATTACTTCCTTCTATTACTACTACCATAGTACAACTATCTTAGTAACAAGAGGACAGAGGAGTTAGCCTAACCAGCATTATCAGCATAATGAGGCCAATCAAGCGCCTACAGCAACAAGCAGAACTAGCTAGCACTGAGCACCTTGCCCACTCAAATTACATCACATAATATTTGTAGTGTTACATGAGCCTAATTTTCACCTCTGAGTCTGAGCAGCATACTATTTGAAAAACAAAATAGCATTATAGGAGAGGACAAAACAAGATAAGTAAACATTAATAACTAGTACTCACCAAGCCCCACAACCTGGAGGCCCAGCAGGTTGAGCAGGTCCCTCTCCCAGTCAATAATGTCAGCCCAGCTGTGCTTTAGCTGTTGCTGGGTACGCCAAACCCCAGTGCATCGGTGGACACAACATCGCACACTTTCCCACTGCAGCTGAAGTTCCTGCAGACTGTACCCACTGCCGGGCCTGCCACCTGCTGCCAGCATTGAGGGGAGGTAGCGCTGCATAAAGTAACTAGTGCAGACACCTCCTCCTCAATAAAGATGGCATAGGGCTGCACCCTTTGGTGGCACCTGTGCCACGCAGCCATGACACCCACTTTCTGCCAGTGCGATATAAGAAAAAAGACAAGGGGAAAAGAAAGAACAGAGAGGGAAAAATTAACTTAGAAGAAGAAGTTAGGAGAAAACTAATAAAGGAACAAAAAAGTCATAAAAGATGAAAAATGTAGAATACAAAGACAAATACACACACTAATGAAATAAATGTAAGACAGGGGAGGATAAGTGGGATAAAGTAAGGATTGCAAAAGATACAGAGTGAATGTAAAAGTATGCCCAGGAAAATGCAACGAATAGGAAAATCAAGATGGCTGCGTGCGCGGATGAACGCATGGTGCCATTTGCACTCACTCTTGTAACACTGAGCATGAAAATTCTATCAATCAGCGCGAACGGCCAGCAAGCACAACTCAGCCCCCTCAAGCGGAGTTCGTGGAATGTTTTCCTAATTCTGCAAACTCTACCGAGGCCCAATTATGGTCTAAATCTTGATATTTGAATGTCAAAATGTATTTTCTGACTTTGATGTACAGTAGTGATGCATATTTTGTGAACTGGTGATGTATGATTTCATGCATAGTCTCTTGAAGGTCACAGTTCTGGACCTTTGACCCTAAATTGTAGTTCCTGAAAGTGATCAAAGGATATATCTTTGTGACAGTAAAATTGTTTTCGCAGGGAGAGGTATCATTGGAAAGGCCATTGACTGAACTCATGTGTCAACTAGTCAAATTGAGTGAGTGGTCAAAAATGTGACATACACATTTTTAAAGTTTTTTAGTTTTTATTCTGTTACCCTTGAATCAATTTCTGCAAGTGTAGCATTGTTGGACTTGACATTAACAGCACTATTTTTCCTTTTCAACTTGGTGGAGAGATCATAACATATGACCTTTGATTAATAATTACACTTTTTGTAAGTGTTTCAAGGTAGCTATTCCATTATGGTTAGATCATTTGTTACAAGTGTTGAATCATTTTAATTTTCCAGATAACTACTTACATTTTTCTTGGTTAAATTGGTGGGAGGTCATTTGGTTTGACCTTTGACCACTAATTTTACTGTTTTAAGTGATTCATGGTCATTAATCCATTGCTGTCTGATTATTTGTTACAAGTGAAGCATTCTTCTAATCATCATGATAAGCAGTTGCATCCTACTTGGTTAATGTGTTGGAGGGTTTATCCTTTTTGACCTTTGATCTCTAGTTAAACATGTTTAAGTGTCTCAAGGTCCTTATTGCACTACCCTTGGATCATTTGTTATAGGTATTGCAATATTGGAATTGGCATTATAAATACTTGCATTTTCCTTGATTTCGCTGGTGGAGGGGGATGTTCATGCCGGTTGACCTTTGACCTCTAAATATATCTTTGTAAGTCATTGGTGGTCATTAATCCTTTACTCTTAGATGACTTGTAGCAACAGGAGCATCACTGGAATTGTTATTGGTGGGGTCATGCTATTTGATCTTTGACCTATAAGTACACATTTTCTAAGTGTTTCAATGTCATTATTGGGTCATTTCTTACAAGTGCATCATTATTTGAATTGTCATGAAAATGTGTTCCATTCCTTGCTTAAATTGGTAGAGGGGTCATTTAATTTGATCTTTGGCCTCTAAAGCCACTCTATTTATGTACTGACATGTCTTTATTTTGTTATTGTAGAATCAGTCTAAAATGTGGTGTCAATGGAACAAGTATAACATGTTCTTCTATTTCTATGAGTTCTTGAATTTTACTTGGTCAAATTGGTGTAGGGGGTTAATTCAATTTAAACTCTGACACAGCATTAAAACTTTTCTAAGTGTTTAGCTCTAAAATATATTACAGAAGGAATATGACACCATGATTTTCAGTATATAAAGGAGAGACTTGGTCTATGAAATTTAGATACAGCTCTTTTCAATTATGACCTATAACTTGTCAATATGAGTAAAGATTGAGAAAATGGAAGTTCTGTCAAAGTATAAAGGTATACTTTATACACACAGGGTGTGTGCAGTACTATTACATTTTGATATTTTTCAATCATGCTGTGCTGCTTGAATGCAAGTGTAAAGCTGCAGACTATGGTTAGTTTATGTCAAATAAAAAAATGAGGAAGGAACAAGGCATCATGAAATGTGGTATGCTAGGGGAAAATGGCAGTGTCACATGTACTTAGACGTACTTACTTTATTGTATTTTGATGGTATGAAACATTGTTTACCCAGAATGACAGCCATACTTGTTGTTTATTCATTGATTAGATAAGTTCACGTTGGGCCGTCGCTGTCCAATGAAGCTCGTTCCTCTAGTGGGAGGGTAAGCTAATGAACAGTTTTATATGCACAAGTCTGCCACGTCATGCACCATCACAGCGTGTTTTTCACCATAAATCACACTTACTTTTAACCTTTATTTGCAATGATATGTTTTCGTTTGTTACCTGTTTTCTTTTTTGATTACAGGGCGACAGTTAGGAATAGGACGTTCTAGCTACACACAAGCAGTGTAAGTGACTAGAGTGTTGACAACTGACAGTCTTACTGTATAGGAGTGTTTTCAGTTGTATAGAATGAGAAGTATATCCCCATCCTGGTCCTGAAGAAGCAATGCTGGATCCATTTGGACCATTAAAGATGCGAAACATGTTGACCCTTGTTTCAGGGATGGCTTGAAAATTCCACACGTTCCTTTCTCCTTGATATGTGGTTGAGAGTGTTCTGACCATTATACTCATTCCTCTATCCTCATTAGTTTTAGTCATGGCCTTGACCCTCCGTGGTCGAATAAAATTGTTATCCCTAGGTGGAGGGTTCTAAGCCAATTTTATTCCTTATTACCAGTCTCTTTCTTTTTCTCCTCTCTTCCAAGCTCACTTTTGGGGTCTTGGCATCTTCGAGTAAAGATCTCCGGCAAAGAGCCCCCCTTTGGGGGGTGCCCATCAGGTATTGCAGTGCCAGCCTGACAAGGAGCAATTCAGATGATGAAGCATGACACCCATTCGGGTGTGTGAGGTTTCTTGCTCCTATAATTAGGACTTCTCCCTCCTACTGCCTTTTTTGCAACAGTGTATTTTGTTTTTAAGTGCATTTCATTAGGGAGAGCATACACTGGACCATTATTTCTCCCCGACCCTCTATTTTGTTTGATCTACCTTGTACAGCAGCTTTGCTGTGGGATATCATACATCTTGAACAGTCCCCCAATATGGATAATTTCCAGGGACTTAGCTTCGATTATGACATTGTGTCTGCAATACTACAGACACCGTCTATTTTGGTAAATGATGGTGCAGAACCTTTGGGTCCCACTAAAGAAGAGTGGGATAAATTGTCCTCACTGAAACGAGACCTTATCAAGACGGTCTAACATGGTACAATTATGACTGAGTACCTGAGAGCCAACATAGCCCTGAATGGGCTTCTAGTGTCGAATATGCTGAGGATATTCTTACAGGACTTGGCTTTCAGGAAGGATTGGGCTCAGATCGCCTAGAAGTGTACCAGGGACTGGCTTGTCCTCATTATCAACACTTCGAAGCGGTTAGTAGAATCCATTACCATCCAGATCAATTTGATGGAAAGCTCACTCAGGAGATTAATTCCGAACTGAATGAAATGAAGGAATTCCTTACTCAACAAAAGATCACCAAATTACAGAAAGATATTACCAAGTTCAGCAGAGAGAAGGTCTATCCTTACATTAAGGAAGACTTTGCTGCCGATACTCCATCTCCCTCTTCAGATGATTCTTCTTCCTCAGTAAAAAAGCCCGAAAATTCCGTAACAGCTCCTCATCAGACGGATGGAGCACTGATGATGATAGATCACAACCTTACTTCCACTTCCCACAGTACCCTCACGGCCAACCTTTGGTATGGCAACCTCCGTTCCCCTTCTACCAACCACGCCCCAATGGACCGTATGTGCCTTTTTTAGGCCACAGCCGGGGCAGAGGAAGAGGCAGAAGGAGAGGAAGAGGCAGAAGAGTTCACTGGGCACCAGAGGAACCACAGACGGTGACTCGGAGTCAAGGGAAGAGTCAGCCAAATCGGACCTAGTAGTGAATTTGTCCTCCAGGACCGTATCCTCAGATGAGAGTCAACTCCTGAATAGGGGATTAGGCTTTGTCCCGACCCCCAATTAAGATTTTTTTCGTCTCCATTGTGAGCACTCCAAATTCTTCAGAAAAATCAGACTTCGGGTCTTTTCCCAGGATAGACCAATTACCGATCAGCCCGAAGATTCAGGCATTAAGAAACCATCTACTTTTATGCCCCTCTCAGCATCCTTACCATGTGAGGTGCTGGCATTTGAGAAGGCGGTCATGACTGACCTCCAGAGTCTACACCCCAGACGGAAGTTTGTCAACTTACCTAATACAGATCGGAATGCTCTTAGGACACTGGCATCCGATACCAGCATTGTGATTAAACCTGCGTACAAGGGAGGTGCAATAGTAGTCATGAATACAGCAGACTACAGGCAGGAATGTTTACGGCTTCTTGGGGATTCCACTTACTACTCTCGGATCACACGAGACCCCACCAAGAGATTACAAATTGAGATACGAGGAATGATAGAGGAAGCTTGCAGCAATGCATGGATCTCTCAAAAAGAAACAGAGTACTTAGAAACCAAGGATCCACATGTCCCATATTTTTACTGTCTCCCTAAGATCCACAAAGGGAGGACTCCTCCCCCTGGTCGCCCTATGGTCTCAGGGATAGGTTCGGTCCTTGAACCACTATCCACTTTCTGTGACCATTTCTCACAACCTCTTGTACGGGAGTCAGCCACTTACCTGAAGGACACCAAGGATGTCCTTAATCTGATAGACACCATCAATTCAACTGTTCAGGTACATGCCCTTATTACTCTTGATGTGGAAGCTCTGTACACGAACATACCACAGGAAGCTACTTTAAAGGTAGTTGAATCTTCTCTTTTATCCACAACCTGGGAATCAGCCACTCCTGTTCATTTCATAATGCATTGCACCTCTCTAGCCATGACAGAGAACTTTTTTCAATTTGAAGACCTCCTTTTACATCAGGTGCGAGGCACATCAATGGGGAGCACCTTTGCTCCCAGTATGGCTTGCTTATATATGTACGATTTTGAAAAGCGTTCGTATTACCCCTAACTAACCCTTTTCATTAGAACATTAAATTATGGCGTCGTTACATAGATGACATTTTGATAATTTGGCAGGGCTCTATTTCTGAGGTCGATACCTTCACAACATGGGTCAAAATTCTAGATCCTTTCTTGAGGTTTACTTCCTCGGTGTCTTCCACGGAGATCTCATTTTTTGGATCTATTGATTAACATTGATAATGGCAAATTAGTGACTAGAACTTACCATAAGACCACTGATCGTAATAGCCTATTATTTTATGAAAGCCATCACACTAGAGCTTTACGAGACAATCTGCCTTTCAGCCAGTTCCTACGTTTTCGTCGGAATTGCAGCAGTTCACACACATTTAACACTCAAGCGAAGGATCTTTCTAACAAATTGAGTGAACGCCACTATCCATCTCGTGTGGTGAAATCTGCTTATAAACGAGCCAAACACTGTAACCGGGACGCACTATTGTCAACAACTTCTCGACCTGCAGATAATTAACTGAATTGCGTGTCTACATTCACCCCTCTGTCAAACACTATCAAAAAGGTGGTCAACAAAAGATGTAATATTTTGTGTAGCGGAGGATTAGCCATACCTAAACCTCTCTTTGCATTCAAAAGAACAACCAATATAAGGGATTTACTGTTCCACCCTCGACCACGTCAGCCTGTGGCCGTTTGCAAACAAAGGGCATTGTGGGATATTCCACCAGTTACAGGTCATTTTCCCTGTGGCAACTGTAACGTGTGTACACTCATGAAACGCACTGATAACCTTGAACTGGACCCAATCAGCACTTTCCAGCTATTAAAACACACCAATTGTAACACTCGCAATTGTGTTTACCTGATCACGTGCCCGGGTAATTTGCGTTATGTAGGTATGACTACGAGAGCAGTCAAACTGAGAATCAACGAGCATCGGAGCAACATCAGATGTGGGCGCACCACAACCAAACTCAGCATACATTACATTGATGTGAACCACAGTCCAGATGACATGTGGTGGGTAATTCTGCAGACTAGCCCACAACAGAATACGAGATCCCTTTTTGAACTAGAACAACGGTGGGTGTAAAAACGTAACACCCATATTAGGGGACTTAATGACGATATCCCGTGGATTAGCCTGTCACAAAGATAATCAGATTCTGGGGGGGTCCATTCAGTATTTTGTTCTGTTACCACTCCTGACTTATCACCTAATTGGGTCCCCAGTGTGTGTGCCCTCTGTCTACTTATGACTGAATTCCGTTGTCCTTTCTAGGATGAGCACTTTTAAGATCTAATTGGTGCTCTTCCAATCAGTTGAATCTTGATTGTAAAAATGTCTGTTCCACTCATTTATACTTCTGTGAGTGGTTATCACATGCCTTTTGTTATTCCCTCTTTATTGGTAGGGGTGTTTTGACATTTAGGAGTACATGTTCGCTTTCCTTCTCATAAAGAATCTTTTGAGATACCCTGACTCTCTGGATTTTGACTACTTGCACTCATTCATAAGGGGTGACTTGGCTCAGTCCTCTTTCTGTTGCTATCTACCTACAACACGACCATAGCGTCCGCTCGGCCATGTTGCCTAGCAACATCCACGTCATTCCGACGCTTTTCTTTCTGGTTAGCTACCCAGTAAGATATGCGTCATCCTGACGCACCTGTTTCCGGTGAGTGGGTTTTTCTTCCCCGCATCTCCCACATTCATATGGGAGCGCGGCCAGGGGTAGGTGCCTTGTTGCGGGGATGGAGCGTCACCAGTAAGTCTAAGTCCATGTGACTTTTCTTCCCTACATTGCTACCACGCCGCAATCGTCATTGTTACACACGGGCCCTAAACTATATCAACCCGTACTGTTAGACAAGCAGAGGTTTCGGTTTCTTTACACCTGCGGGTGACTGCTGTTAACCTATTTTGCCTTGAACTTTGCAATGTTTTTGACACCATGCAATTATGATGCCACGTTCTCCCATCCTTAATAGTATTTTTGTGAGAAGTTATTCATTGTTTTAACAATTTTGTAAACCAGAGTAGGCTCTCTCTGCATGACTCCGTATGCTTAGTGTTTATTTCTCTTTTCACCCTGCATCATCTGTTTGAATGGTGCTTTGTTATGGATTCCTGCCTAGCTTCAGAGCAAAGGGATATGTGTGTCCCGTTACCATTAGAGTATTTTAACACTACGACCGCTGTCAAAACTAGACATACTTACTCTATTGTATTTTGGTGGTATGAAACAATGTTTATCTAGAATGACAGCCATACTTGTTGTTTATTCATTGATTAGATAAGTTCACGTCCGGCCATTGGGCCGCCGCTGTCCCATGAAGCTCGTTCCTCTAGTGGGAGGGAAAGCTAATGAACAGTTTTATATGCACAGGTCTGTCACGTCATGCACCATCACAGCATGTTTTTCACCATAAATCACACTTACTTTTAACCTTTATTTGCAATTATATGTTTTCAATTGTTACCTGTTTTCTTTTTTGATTACAGGACGACAGGAATAGGACATTCTAACTACACACAAGCAGTGTAAGTGACTGGAGTATAGACAACTGACCGTTTTACTTTATAGGAGTGTTTTCAGTTGTATACAAGGAGAAGTATATCCCCATCCTGGTCCTGAAGAAGCGTCGCTGGATCCATTTGGACCATTAAAGACGCAAAACATGCTGACCCTTGTTTCAGGGACGGCTTGGTAATTCCACACGTTCCTTTCTCCATGATATGGGGTTGAGAGTGTTCTGACTATTATACTCATTCCACTCTCCTCATTAGTTTTAGTCTTGGCCTTGACCCTCCGTGGTCGAATAAAATTGTTATCCCTAGGTGGAGGGTTCTGAGCCAATTTTATTCCTTATTGCCAGTCTCTTTCTTTTTCTCCTCTCTTCCAAGCTTACTTTTGGGGTCTTGGCATCATCGAGTAAAGATCTCCGGCAAAGAGCCCCCCTTTAGAGGGTGCCCGTCAGGCATTGCAGTGCCAACCTGACAAGGAGCAATTCCGATGATGAAGCATGACACCCATTCGGGTGTGTGAGGTTTCTTGCTCCTATAATTAGGACTTCTCCCTCCTACTACCTTTTTTGGAACAGTGTATTTTGTTGTTAAGTGCATTTCATTAGGGAGAGCATACACGGGACCATTATTTCTCCACGTTCCTCTATTTTGTTTGATCTACATGTACTTATAGCTCTTTTCAATCATGTTTGTATGCTTGTTAGCAAGGTGAAAGCTGAATACAATGGAGAGACTAGAGCTGATGCACTGTCCGAAAATTATAATGAGGCCATGACCTGAGTTATAGTAGAGTTTAATATTACTATCACATTCAGTCAGCAGTACTGGCAATTATACACCACTTGTTCTCCCTAAAAATTAAGCTGGAGGCAATGGAAGGTTTGTAAACAAAGAACTGTAGAGGTATGCAGCAAGTATAGGATTACATACTGTAGATTCAAATGGCAAAAAAACTATTGGCAAAAAAATAAGCACATGCACCCAGTCGTACATTTATTTTGTCATGTTTCAAATTAGCTGAATCATATTTACCTTATTTGAAAAGAGTCCCCACATATTAAAAGTATCATCGGATATTCAAAACTAACAGTAAATATATAGGTAAAAAGTCTAAATTCCAAATTCATGAAAAGAAACATTAACACAAAAAATAAGTCATGTTGGTAATAAGGAATTTGTTTAAAGCTGTCTTTTTCAGTTGGTGAAAATACCTAAAAGGGTATATGACTGCATTGCTATTCTAAACTACCTTAGGCAGTGATTAGAAAATAGCCTAGTCTCTCTACTGCATAGTATACTGTAATCCAGTGTTTCCCAAAGTGTGCGCCGTGGCTCCCTGGTGCGCCATCAGAACTCACCAGGGGCGCCAGACACTTCTAGGGAACACTGAAATGCTTTCATTTTCATACTACCGTAAGGCCCCATTCTAAAAATACATCACATTTAGAATGGAGCTTTACAGGAGTATGAAAATGAAAGAATCACATTGGAAATAAATCAAACTTGTTAGGGTTTTGCAATGTTATGTTGTAAGTTGTAAAACCCATCAAGTTTGATTTGTTTCCACTGCGAGTCTCTCTTTCATACTATGGTACAGCTAACAAAGCTGCATGGTAGTATGACAGAGAAAGACTTGCAGTGGAAATAAACCAAACTTGAAGGATTTTACAACAGACATCATAACATTGCAAAAACCAAACAAGTTTGATTTATCTGCACTGCAATTCTTTCTGTTTCATACTACTGTACGGCTCCATTCTAAAGACAAGTTACATTTAGAATGGAGCCTAACAGTAGTATGAAAAAGAAAGAATCACAGTGGAAATAAATCAAACTTGTTAGGGTTTTGCAGTGTTACATAGTAAATTGTAGAACCCATCAAGTTTGATTTGTTTCTACTTAGTGTTTAATTATTTATAAATAGAAACGTACCTGAAAGCTCTCCTCTGAAACACATGGCTGCTGCAGTTAAATATGCATGCACATAACATTGAGGCAGCAGTAATCCTAAAGCCATCTTGGGTCTCTTCAATCCATTTACAGCCTCCTACTGCCCATTCAGTTCACTATTGCATCCTTCTCCCAATGTGGAGCTTTTCCGTCCTTCTCTTCCTTCATCTTTCCCATATGTGCCTTTGCTCACAGTAAATGCCTGATGCAGAAAACTAAGGCCCATATTTATGAAAAGTTTGTGCTGCATTTGCGTCATTTTTTTATGCAAAAGCAGCGCAAAGTCACAAAATATAATTATATTTTGTAAGTTTGCGCTGCTTTTGCGTCACAAAATAATGCAAATGTGGCACAAACTTTTCATAAATATGGGCCTAAGTGCCAGTTCTTGAAAATAGGTGCTGTGCCCCCCACTGGAAACCCAGTGCTTAATTTGTAGATAAAAATGGGTTGGTGCTCAAAGCTCTCTTTTGAAACAAGCGGATGCTGCATTTAAATGTGCGAGCCTTCTCAGGCCTCTTTAATCCATTTACAGCCACTCTCTACTCCTTCAGCTCACTCATGCAGCTTTCTACTTTCTCCCTTTGTGATGCTTTTTAGTTTTTCTCTTCCTCCACGTTTTCCATATGTATCTTTTGCTCTTACTAAATGTCTGATGCAGAAAACTGGAAACCACCTGCTCAAATTAAGCCCTGCGGAAAGCACTGGCTCAAATTAAGCACTGTTAGCACTGCGATTCTTTATCTTTCATACTACCATACGGCACCATTCTAAAGATGTTATGTTTGGAACAGAGCCGTACGGTAGTATGAAAAAAAAAGAACCACAGTGCAAAAATCAAACTTGTTAGGGTTTTGTAATGCACATTTGCAGCCCTTAGTAACCCATGTGGGAATGCCATGTGGGGATGTTATGGAAGCCACAGCTGTCAGCGTCTGCAATGGTTTGGACCAGCACATGACGTATTGCCTAATAAATAACGAGCATGTCCATTAAGGCAGGGTCAGGCCCAATCAGGACAATGATAGAGTGTTACTTCTGTCCGTGTTCTGCAGCTACTCAAGAAAAGAGGGTAATCATGAAATTACAAAAATGTCAACATTTAAGAGGAAAGCAGGAGATAAAAAAAAAAAGAATCAGGATAATGTATTTCTCCCCTTGAGGCCTGAATCAGGTCTATTGTCATATATGGGACTTCCAAGTGTGGTGCTGGAGGATCTGAGATCAAAAATGCTAATGTGCTTTTTTTTTTTTTTTTTTACTTTGCAAGCAACAAGGAGAAAGCACTATGGCAGGCAGAAAGAGCGCGACAAAAATGTTGTGCACTGGCCTGCAGCAACAGATAACTGGCAGTGCATACTCCAAGTCACTAAAGACACGTCCCTATCGCAGAAGCCCTTTATCGGCTTCATCCCAAGTATTTTTTAGGGAGAAAAATTAAAGTGCTCCCGAATCCTGGCGTACATCCCCCCGCCCGTCAAAAAAAGTGACATAACAGGGAGCCGCAGCCAAAAGGTCAAGGGAGCCACGGGTCAAAAAAGTTTGGGAACCACTGCTGTAATCGCTTGTCCTTTTTATCTGTCAGTGTATTCCTGCCATGAGCAGCCAGAAAGATATATCACCCCTCTCTCTGACAAGAGTTTCTCTGACAGGGATTTGGGTGTTGTGAATAAAGGTTGGGTTTTTGGAGCTTGTGAGAAAAATATAGGGTGAGTTAGGTTTATTGTTTTATTCTTAATGAAAACATTGCGCGGTGTGAAGGAGAGTTCAGATTTATTTTCTGTGTTTATTTTTACATTAACTGTAGTCCTCACCAATGTTTTGGGTCTAGGACGTGCTGGTTAAAGGTTTTTACCTCACAGACATCATAAAACTGAGGTGTGTGAGGGCAGGTGCTAAATTTTTCACTTGTGTATTTATTTATTTTTTAAATGAGATCATGAATTTCAAATGATTTAAGATCGACACAGAGGAATCATTGTTTCAATATCTGCATGTAGCTCCAGATATTAATTCAGAGGATGGCAGTGAAATTGAGGTAGATTCTGGGGAGGTGCAGGAGTCCAGCAGTGGGAAAGAGAGTGTGGGTGCTGATAACCCTAGTGAGAGTGGAGGAGTAAAATAATTATCTAAAGAAGATATCTCTGAGACTCTAGGATGTACTTGTAGCTGACATTGATAATAATAATAATGAGGTTGCATTTATTGTGAGAAATCCAGGAGTCCAAACTGTTCCACCACAAAATTCCACCTCCCCCATGTGCATATTTGCAATTGTTTTCAAACGTTGAACTGCTTGTAGACATAGTTCAAGGCAAGTGAGTTTTTGCTGTGAACATGAAATGGAGTTCTGAGGAGACTTTCTTCAATTTGAAAGTCATTAAAGGTTATCAAACTAACTTACTATGAATGCTAGGGTACTATGCACACGAGGAAAATAAGTTACAAATGTTTCTTAAAAATTGGGATTTAGAAAAGACATTCATCACTGAAGAACCAGGACAAAATGCAAAGCTTTCCTCAAAAGACATAACTACGTTCACCATTTCAGCTACAAAGTTAGCCACCTAAAACTGCCACTTACTTCATTTAGGATGCCAGATTGTTAAAATATATATGTTTGTTTTTAAAACTGATAAAAGTATTATATATAGATTGGTAAAAACAACTGCACACAAAACTACAACAAGAATCAATAAGCATTTACAGAAAAGTCTTTAAAAACCCCATGGCCCAACATTTCATTGAGTGCCATTGTTTACTGTGATAACTTTAGATGACTTACTGACCAAATTGAATCGACTTTTTTCCTTGTGAAAACCGAAAGAGGTTCAATGGCATTACGATCTGCAGTGTTACACATCTCCATTCCCTATACACTCAAATAAAATAATCGGTGAGGTTTGTGAGATAAAGCATTCAGATCTATCATGACGTTTTGTAGTCACAGTATTTTGACCCTCAGTTAACCTCTTGTTTTCTCTGTTTACATTTTGCATCCCATGTTCCAAGTGTTGAGCTCTAAAGTAAGTACAATTTGGAGGTGATTGATTCGAAGTTCTCCCTTGGCATATTATCTCTATTTACAATGCTGTGAAGATTACCAAATAATCTAACAGTTCCATTCCACTGATGTCAAGGTAGTCTCTGACTGAATGGAGTTTGCTCAGATGAAAGATCTCATGTGATTGTTTATCTTCCCTTAAAGGTAGATCCTCTATTTGTAACCATCTTTGTAAACAACTACCACTAACCATGAGCTGGAGCCTCACTCTTATTTATGTTGCAAAGTCTTAAACACTACAGACGCAGACAAACCAAACAAACTAAAAAGCCAAACTATACATTGTGTGACTGAATCCTGTATCTCTAAAATATAAAAGGAAGTTTAATTTATTATGCACTTTAATTTTGAAGCACCTCGGAACACAGAGCTCACACTGAGCCTCTTAAGACCCTTTATGGGATATCTCTTATGACCTGCATATTTTCTAAAAAGGACTATGGCAAAATGTCTATAACACTCTTTACTTCTTCATTTAAGTAGGAAGGTTGGTTTCAACAGGAATGTAACATTTTGTTATTCTATGAGACCCCCTATTAAATAGACAATATTGCTGTGCCTTGCAGACCAAGCAGCAGAGAACATTCTTGTAATTGTCTCATTTGGAGCAACACGTCTGGTCCCTTGCTCACTGTGCCACTGGATTCAAGCTAGCCTAGCTGATTAAGGGTGATACCCTGAAACCGGTCCTAGGGTGCTGTTTCTGGTCCAGGGAGGACCTGGCCTGGCAGTTCGGGCTGGACTGTTCCCATGAGGAACAGGGTCAAGACTGATTTGCATATGGCTGGGTCTAAACTGGGGAGGCCTGGTGAGCAAAAGAACAATGGATTAAACCCAGATCTGTGACTGGGGGTGAATGTTTGAAAAGTTTTAACACTCCGTCCATCATCCTTTTGTGTTGTCAAAACAAATCCAGACACAGTTTGGTGATAAGCAAATGTTCATTATTCACTGAAATACGAATTATTTTTTGCATGCTATATAATTTTATCAGTAAATGTATGTGTCTGTGCAAATTTAGTAGGCATTCCAATGGAGCATGTGCCATCTGTAAATCACAGTGTACCACCACACCATGCTTTAGTAATATATTTTTGACAGTGTCCTTTAAAGTGCATTATTGGTTACATACCATATGCTTGTCACTCTCCTGATGAATTAAAGCATCTAATTTGCTCACTTGTTCTTTGTGTGACTCTTTCACAGTCTCAATACTTCAGTGATATAACATTGATTGCAACACCCTCACTCTGAGAATTGTTCCAGCACCACTGGCAGCAGGTTTTACATATGAGATTGATCTCCGTGTGTAAGTTCACTTTTTCTAATTCTGTGTTTGCAGGTTGGTCTTCTGGGCTATTTCTGCATTTTTTTGTTTACTGTACACCATAGAAAAGCCTTTGATACAAGCTCAGTTTCCTTTGCATATTACAGCAGGCGGACGTGGAATTTCTAATATAAAAGAAGTTTCAAATTAAATATATATTCAAGCCATGTTATTGTTATTGTTCTATTTATTTCTGGAAAATCACCTTTCCTTAGTATGTTAATCACAATCACTTAACGATGTTCATTGAATTCTGACATCAGGTTCTTTTGAGATATATCTTGGTGTCTGTATTTCAATTTTAACCCATGATAAATCATAGTGACTAAAAATGACTAATAAAATCTGACACAGATATGTTGTACCATGTCACATAGAGCAATTTAAGTGCTAATTTATGGCAGAACTTTGTCACAATTTGGTTGGCTAGCGTTTTAATTAGTTGACCAGCTGCAGCAATACAGAGGCAGCTCCTGCAATGGCAGAGGAGCATTGCACCACTGACTAAGAGCTAGCTGCAGAAAAATACTAAACAATACTTGCATATCATTTTACTTTTCTGCTGCTGGCTCAGCCAGCATGTAAACGGAGGTGCGGGGCTGGGCCTCGGGACGTGGGAGAGGGGTGAGGAGGGAGTGCACTGAGTGCGCATGTGTGAGTGGACAGCCTAAGATGGCCATCCAAACACACATACACACTTAGGTTCAACCCAGCCAGGCTGGAGAAACTGCACCAGCCCCAGGGTTGTGTCTGAGCAGCAATCACTGCAGCTCAGACCAATCCTGGTGCTGCTTACATGCTATGTTTACCATGTAAGCAGCTCCAGGATTGCTGTGGAGCCTGTTCCGGTGTCCCAGCGAATGGTGACACACCAGAACAGGCAAGGAGGGTGAGCGAGGTTGCAGGAGAGGGCGGTGGAGGTGACGCCTAAGGATAAGTAATTTTTTTTAAATGTATTCCCACCACTCCTGCCCTTGATATTTGCAGCAGGCGCAGCAGCTGCAAAAGTATTTTACCACATTAGACAGGTTGCATGTCACTGGATCTTAAAGGCATTTGCTGCCTTTGATAGCAAGTGTAGTAGAATGCGTTGACTTATCTAAGTAAACATTAGAACGTAACACAGTCCAAAGAAGAGCACCATTAAATCATATTCGGACACAAAAAAGTAAAAACAATTAAATATAACATTTTATTGCAGTAGTACTGCACAAAAAGAACACAGCAAATCACTTCCACAATAAAATGCCACACAACAAAATAAGCATAAACATTCTAGTCAAACAGTACCACCTCCAAAAACCTGCTTTCATAATAAGTGGTCAAAGGTGTTTGCACAAAGCACAACCGTATTCAGCACTAAAGACATGGGATAGTATAAGTAACAAATGTTTTCTAATCCAGCCCACTGTGTTAGAGCATCTCTCTTTAGGCAGTTAACAAATTGGGGCTGAGGACACCTAACCAGCAGCTTCTATTATATCGGATAATGAGACTAATGCCCTGCAGTCCTTAAGGTTTTTCTAGAGATGGAAGGTTTTATATAATCATTGATTTTTTAATCTAATCTATCGTAACCAAAACACGTGTCAAGGCATATTTTCTTCTTTTGCTAGATTCGTATATTGCATATTTGCTTTTAAAAGTAAAATGCCAGATTCACAAAGTAAACTTGCACCTTCGTGTAAGTTTAGTCTTGTTTTGGTATTTTTGGTATTCACAAACTAGGAGTTATTAGTAAGTTTACAACTGCAGAGACCCCACAGTCAGGGAGAAGAACTACACACATAAAAGATAGGCCTGTCCTATCTTATCCCAGTTGTAAACCTACGCAAATGTGTGTTTACCTTTGTAAATCAGACCTAAAGTGAAGTGATATGCCTTGTGTATGAAGTGCAGTTAGTGGTGGTGATTATATGACATGTCTGCAGTGAAAATATGTAAAATCAAATTATGTGGTCATTTTCCATTGATCAATAATCCCCTGCTTAAACTTAAATATTTGTACATATCCTAAATTCGAAGACATGAAAAAACGCCTGGCTGTCATGCGTTCC